>NW_026898050.1:0-43873 GCF_033153095.1 Gastrolobium bilobum | reverse complement strand
TTACGTATGCTCAACTGCTTTTAACTGATTTCAACGCTAAAACGTTAAGGAATGACCGTTTTAGCGTCCAAACTTGGTGAATGCTCAACTAACTCTAACTGACTCCAACGCTAAAACGTTTGATTTGGACGTTTTAGCAGTGAAGACCAGAATCTTTTTCCACTTTAGGGCGCTAAAACGCATATTGCAGGCCGTTTTAGCGCCCAAGAACAGCAATTTTCCATCTTCTTAGTGTAGCAGTGCGCTAAAACGCTCAGTGTGGACGTTTTAGCGCTCATCACCAGCAAGTTTTGGCCTCTTTCTGTAACAGGGCGCTAAAACGCTCAGTGTGGACGTTTTAGCGCTCAACACCAGCAAGTTTTGGCCTCTTCCTGTAACAGGGCGCTAAAACGCTCAGTGTGGACGTTTTAGCGCTCAACACTTAGGCAATTTTTCTCCTCTTGAGCTCCAGAATCTTCTTCCTTCTCCAGTTGTCTTTCAAGCTTGCTTTTCCTACAAGAATCATACAAATTTCCAATAAAGCTCTTGAACTTGTAATTGAGGACATCTTAGGACATTAACCTTGTTTTTCATCATTTAATCACACAATTTGATCCTAATTCCTGCTAAAAACCATGATGAACTAAGGGTTCATCAGTGGATTATGAGGTTCCTGGAGGGGTGGTTCCTAGAGCTACTGTGGTGGGTCTTGGGATGGTAGGTCAGGATGCCAACGCTGCAGATGTGATTGAATCAGGTCCTTCAACTGAAAAAGGGACCGATACTCAGGGCGGTCACTAAGCATAGTTTGATTTTGTTTACTTTCCTGCTTTGTATGGTTGGTATGTCAACCATTGTTTTGTACTCCTCTTAATAAATAAAATTGCCTTTGTTTACTCAGGGCGGTCACGTGATCTTTCCTCCAGGAAGGCTCACCGACCTCTACCGGGATCATGGCTTCAGCGCCGTAAGTCAGTCTGAAAGGCTTTTCTCTAGGGATGGATTGGGCTGTAGTCCTATATCCCTAAAGGACATTCTCCAAGTTTTCAACCCACGATCCTTTATGTGATTCCACTTTCTTCCTGATTCCTCGAGCCATCTTTTTGTTGTCTGACTCTACGAATCTGTTGGACTGGGGATGTTTCACTGCGGCAAAGTGATGTCTGATATACAGGTTTTGCATTAATTCTCTGAACTGGGCATTATTGGGTCAAAAGCTTGTTGGCTGGAAAATATATTATGATGAAGAACGTTCTAGTTCATTAAGAGAAGACACATTTGTTCTCTCAACTTCAACCCAAGTGCGCAAGTGCACGCATCAAGTAATAAATGGGACTATTTGTGGCCAGATTATCCTTCCCACGAGGATAGAACTCTAATTAATGCCTTAAACTATTTTAAAAAGAGTAAAAATAAAAAGAAAAGTTAGTAATTGACCTGTTTGGTCAAACGTTCCCTACTGTCTTCCTCAAGAACAGTAGGTTCAATCTGACAGCAAAAAGTTCTTCGCTTCATTATGTATGATATCCTTCTTGTTGAGAGAAGGAACAACGATATTGATGAGAGATTTGATAGATACAAGATTGAACAAAGAAAAATAGTAATTAAGAGACAACAATGTGGAAGCTTTTAAAACAGTTTTAACACAAGGAACGGATCCACTACTCCATTCTTAAATAGCTATTTTCTCCACTCAAGAGTTAACACTTTTGTATTTGTTCCAATCTCTTCACTGCCAACTCTGATTCCTCTCATGGACTAAATGGCTCACAAGTTTCCATATTCTTATGGCTCCCTTGACTCCAACAGTTAATCAGCACAGAACCTATAAATGAGCGAGGTGATCCCTTATTCCTAAGGCAACCAGCAGTGTTGTTTCCACAAGATTGTCTTCCCCCTCTGGTTAAGCTGTCTGAAATCCCTTCCTTGTGGAAGTTCCTTTCTCAGTATGTGTTCAATTTCCATTGATAAACAATGAATATAGCTTACTTATTTAGAGAAATACAAAAGCTCAGTACAAAAGTTTTGAAAATAATTCTTTAAGAACTTTGCAGCTTTTCCATTCCACAGATAGTTTAGCCCATGGCTACTACTTTAAACAGAATTATTCCAAACTGAAATCCCATAGACCCGAGATTCAATTCAGAGATAACGAGTAGAAAGGAAAGAAATAACACTTATATTTAATTGGAAACAAATTAGGTTACAATAAAATGGAAAATGGAGAATATGGTTGTTGCTCGTGAGGAGTCTCAAGTGGTTGATACAGAATATAACAAAAGTGTTGTCAATTAACTAAATGTAAAAATATACAAAAGAAAAACTATAAAATAAACTAAGTCATCTCTTCTTAATGAACTCGATGATGTTCTTCGTGCTGGGACGTCCTATTTATAGGCAGAAGAGCGAATGGCAAAATGTGTAATTCCCTTGGAGTTGTTTTCTTGACTGCATGAAAGAGGCGGTGTGAACAGTGCTTTGAGGGGCGCAAGTGGCTGGATGGGACAGTTATTGTTGAGATTTGTCTTTCCTTCTGATCTTCCCCATGCCTTGCTTTCCTCTTAGCCAATACGAACCGTTTATTCCCTGCTGCGCACGTCTCCTCTTGCTTGATTGTTGCACCGCTTATGCTTTATGGAAACTCCTTTTCAACGTTTCCTGAAAAGTGGTCAGAGAGATTGAGTGAGTGGAGCAGGTGTATTTAATGTTCCCAATCTGTTCCCCTTTTGGTATATTTTCAAAGGATTATGTCACTATCCGTTCCCCACTGTGTTTTTGTCAAAAAGATATTAAACAAGTGCTTTTAGTGCTAAAGTTGCTCATCAGATGAGGGAACAGATGGTATTTTGCCATCAAAATGTGCTTAGATGGGAACGAATATTTGTGGAACGGATGATATTTTCAATTTAGAATAATTATTTTTAAAGTAGTAGCCATGGGCTAAATATCTGTGGAACGGAAAAACTGTAAAGTTCTTAAAGAATTATTTTCAAAACTTTTGTACTGAGCTTTTGTATTTCTCTAGTTAAGTAAGCTATTCTCATTATGTATCAATGGAAATTGAACACATACTGAGAAAGGAACTTCCATAACGAAGGAATCTCAGACAGCTTAACCAGAGGGGAAGGGTGTGTAAACAACACTGCTGGTTGCCTTAGGAATAAGGGACCACATCGTTCATTTAAAGGTCCTGTGCTAAGTAACTATTGGAGTCAAGGGAGCCATAGGAATATAGAAACTTGTGAGCCATTTAGTCCATGAGCTGAGGATAGACACGCTAAATTTTTTCCTTATTACTATTTTAAGTACATACTCTGTGTATTTCATTTTCATTTTCTTATTTCTATTCTGTCACATATTTTGCTGTTCATATTATCTGTGTTTTATGGTTTATGAGTGAAGAGTCTGAAACAGATTCTCACCACTCCACTGAAATACCTGAGTTCTTCTTAGACCCTGAACCAGAACGCACTTTTCATAGGAGAAGAAGGGATCTTAGGGAAAATATGGTTGATCATAACAACAATAATGATGAAATTCCTCCTGAACAGAACTTCTGAGCTTTAGCTGCTCCTTTCAGGAACAGACCAGAAAAGTGAGTGATCCTTCCCCCATTAGCTCCCAACTTTGAACTCAAACCTATCATGTTTCACATGATCAAAGAAGCAGGATTCTTCAATGGACTCCCTGCAGAAGATCCTTACACACACCTCACAAACTTCCAAGATATCTGTGATAATTTTAGAACTGAGGGTGTAACAGAGAAAAGTGTGAGAATGAGGCTGTTTCCGCATTCCTTGGGCTCAAAAGCAAAAACATGGATGAAAACTCTCTCCCCTGGTTCCATACACTCTTGGGAGGAACTTTCTAATAAGTTCATAGAAAGATTTCTCCCTATGTCTCGCCAAGCTGATGTAAGAGTAGAGCTGTCTAATTTTAGAATGTTTTATGGAAAAAATCTTTATGAAGCTTGGGAGAGATATAAGGACATCATTAGAAAGTGCCCAAACCATGAGGTGGAAAGTTGGAGAATTTTATAGTCTTTTTATACAAGGGATTGATCATACTTCTCAATCACATTTAGACTTTGTTGTAGGAGGATATTTCTTTACAGGAACTCTTGAATCAAGGTACGAAATCATAGAAGGCACTGTAGAAAGATGTCTCCAATGGCCACTAGATAGGGTGAGCCCAGTAAGGAAACAAGACATGCTAGAATTAGACAAACAAACTGCCATGAAATCCCAACTGGCCACACTAATGAATGAGGTGAAGAATATGAAAGCTGATCAAGAACAACCAAGGATGGAAGTCTTACAACTCACAGCAACTGAGAGTGAACCCTGCTCAGTCTGTGGTGATCTTCATGATTCAGCAGACTGCCCATCCACTGCCTTGGTGTGTTATGCAGAAAATTTTGGGAACAGAAACTTCACCCAATCTAGAGACAATCAGCAAGAAGGAAGCAACAATAATCAAAATCCTGGAGAAACTATAGTGAAACATCAGAAGCATAATCCTCAATGGAGACCACCCACAAACCAAAGACCATACAACAATCAGCAGCAACAATATCAACAAGGCAGCAAAACTGGAGCATATGAACCACAGAGCTGTTTGGAACATACATTCAGTTATAGTATTGTGGTTGTGAAAATTTGAATAACTAATGGCATGAAGCACAAAGTCAATAAGTAATCATTCTTGTTCTTACTCTGAATGCTTGAAATAGGAAAGGTGAAATGAATTTAATCTTTAGATTTTTGAAGGATACTGATCTGTGTGAGCTAAAACTGGTGAGGAACAAAAAATGCCAAACACTTACTCATAACAGCGTTCCTGAGGTGTCACCATAATGAAACTTCTAAACTTGCCTTGATGCTGTAAGTACTATTGATGAACAGGTGAATTTCACTAACAAGGATCAACCCCCAAACACTCACCCCCTCACAATCAAATAAACACTTTCATTCCCATTCAAACCACAGCATAATCCCATACACGAATACTCATCTCCAGGTCAACTAAAAAGGGGAAAGGAACAAGTCCAAAATGAGCAAAAAGGACAAGAAGAAAGGAAACAAAGAAAAATGGGAACAACCATTCAAAAGAATTCAAAAGAAGATACCAGAAAAGATTCCTCCAAAGGAAGAAAAAAATGTACAAAAGTCAAGGTGTTCCCTCACCCAGAAAAGTCCAGCTCTGAAACAGAAAAAAACTGAAAAATGTTCCTTGACTCAAGACCTGTGACCATTCCATTTCTAAAACCCCCCATCAATCCTTTTCACAGAGATCCTTTGATATGAAAGACACCTGCACTTCTTAGGAAAGCAGCAGATAAGCAAGTTTGAATAATCACATCTAGGAATGGACAGAGAAACACCAAGCCCTGAGTGATAGTGAGACAGAAGATCAACAACCTTCACTTATCTTGAAACAAATTCTTTTTACTTGTCAACTATGGAAAGTAGTTCAGTCTTTGAAAAGATTATGATTACTTAATGGCTCAAGTTTCTGAAGATGAGCTATTCTTTGAAATTGAGCAGTCTAAGCCACTATTTCTGAGTTGTTCGAGGACAACCAACAGTTTAGTTTTGGGGTGTTTGATGGGACGAAAATTCGTTCCCATCTAAGCCCATTTTGATGGCAAAATACCATCTGTTCCCTAACCTGATGAGCAACTTTAGCACTAAAAGCACATGTTTAATATCTTATTGACAAAAACATAGTGGGGAACGGATGGTGACGTAATCCTTTGGAAAATATATAAAAAGGGGAACGGATTGGGAACATTAAATACACCTGCTTCACTCACTCAATCTCGCTGACCACTTTTCAAGAAACGTTGAAAAGAAGTTTCCATAAAGCATAAGCGGTGCAGCAATCAAGCAAGAGGAAACGTGCACAACAGAGAATAAACGGTTCCTATTGACTAAGAGGAAAGCAAGGCATGGGGAAGATCAGAAGGAAAGACAAATCTCAACAATAACTGTCACATCCAGTCACTTGCGCCCCTCAAAGCACTGTTCACACAGCCTCTTTCATGCATTCAAGAAAATAACTCCAATGAAATTACTCACTTTACCATTCACTCTTCTGCCTAGAAATAAGACGTTACAGCACAAAGAACATCATCGAATTCCTTAAGAAGAGATCACTTAGTTTATTTTGTATTTTTCTTTTGTATAGTTTTAGCAGTAGTTAAGTGACAACACTTCTTCTCTATTCTGTATCACCCACTTGAGACTCATCACGAGAAAAAACCATATTCTCCACTTTCTATTTTGTTGTAACCTAATTTGCATTAAAAACAAATGTTTAAATCTTTATGACAAAAACACAGTAAGGAACGGACGATGAGGTAATCATTTGAGAAATATAGGAAAAAGGGGAACAGATTGACAAAAACACGTTGGGGGTCTCCCTCAACGCTTCATTTCCAGCGTTAGCCAATAGTAACTATGCATCAACGGACTGTAGCACTGGTGGGAGAATTGTAACAACTGCTTGTTGGGATGGGGGCTGACTGTATGGACGGCGGGGAACTGGAATGTACTGTGTAACACCCCAAATGTAAATACATATAGGGTGCACCTTCATCATGCATTCAACGCGCGGAAGTCTAAATTTAAACTTTACGAATGCAAATATCAGAGTGCGGAATGGAAACACATAACCATACTTATTCCATATAAAATTAAAAGCGTTAAAACGTCAATACAAAATAAATAACACTAAACATTATTTAATGTAATCCCAAAAAGATTAACTAATCATAAATAAAAACATAATTTATGCCGCATCATAAGCCCAGTCATAATGTGGTTGTGGTTCCTCTAGCCATTGTGTACTTAGTGCTTCATCGAAATCATAATGTGGAAAAGCTTCTATTAATAATTTCATAGCCTCAGTCCATAGGCCTCTATCTGTTAGATCCTTTAGTTTCTCTTCCCAGGTAGGTGGAGTTTCTTCTTCTTTACGTATCAGTCTCTTACCCTTTCTTTCCCACATAACTTTCTTATTACTTTCTTTCATCTTTTCTTGAAATGGGTGGTCAAGGGGGGTGAGATTTTGGGGAAAATCTCAGTAAGGTTCACAGCTGGAGCATTCTCCAACTATGACGCTTACTCCTGCAACAGTTTATAATAACAATACAAAATGGAACGTTTAACATCATCATATAAAAATATCATGCCATCATCATCATCATCATATTCCTGCCGGCTTTTACGGACTTACGGAGATACCCAGAGTCCTCGTCAGGTTGCAACTGGAGTATCAGTGCACAGGCCAACATTTAATAGCATGGTTTTAAGTTTCAAAAATATCATAATCACATAATGTAAAGCACTATAAACATATTGCAGTCAGACCATAACTTATCACAGTTTCATAATGGTGGCATACATAGAGATTACTTCAACAACTGTAAACACTTACAGTGCTTGTCGTTCTTTACTTGTATACTTTCAACTTTTGATCTCTTTACTTGCCTGTTTGCTCCCTTGACTCCCTAACATCATCATATCATCTTTTAGTAACTTATATAACAACATTTGTGTTTTATCCATGTATAGGTCTCGGCTTTGCAGGTTTAATTACCTAGAGGAGTTGTTTTACTTACTTACCCACTTGTGTAGGTTTTAGGACATTATTAGGTCATCATAACACTTAATAGAATTATTAAAGATTCATTCTAGGCATGTATAGGTTCGGCCACCATAGATAAACATCTAGGAATATAATTTTTAAAACATGCTTTCAATTATATTATTAACTTAACATGGTTAGATCCTTTCAACATTAATCAAATAAAACCTCTTTTAGCTACATACCATTCGGCCTTATTGCCCTAAAATACCTAAGGGATTACTTCTAAATCATGCTTATAACATTATTGATAATTTATCATATTTAAATCCTAGAGCATCATTCAAAACGTCATCTTATATATTCGGCCAACTAAGGTTATGATCATGCAAAATTGATTTAGAACCTAGGCTACTAAACATGCTAATCTAACATCATCATTTCATCATCTTTCATATCATTTAAGCATCTCTTCATGCTTATAATTATCATACATGGTTCGGCCTTCTAGGGATCATATACTTAGGATATCACTTTCATGCTTTTACATGTCATTCCTAACCAAGAAGGTTCATTGGCTTACCTTTGATGATGATCAACGACTTAAGGAAACACTTCTTGACCTTTGACTACTTTGAATCTTCTTGAATGAACTTCCTTCCTCCTTGAACATACAAGGCCGCAAGCTTAAAGAGAGGAGAAGAGGGATTTTCTTGCTTAGAGATGAAGGGTTCTTTGGTGGAATTGTTAGGAAGAAGGACTAAGATCCAGGCTTGTATTTTGTAACACCCCAAATGTAAATACATATAGGGTGCACCTTCATCATGCATTCAACGCGCGGAAGTCTAAATTTAAACTTTACGAATGCAAATATCAGAGTGCGGAATGGAAACACATAACCATACTTATTCCATATAAAATTAAAAGCGTTAAAACGTCAATACAAAATAAATAACACTAAACATTATTTAATGTAATCCCAAAAAGATTAACTAATCATAAATAAAAACATAATTTATGCCGCATCATAAGCCCAGTCATAATGTGGTTGTGGTTCCTCTAGCCATTGTGTACTTAGTGCTTCATCGAAATCATAATGTGGAAAAGCTTCTATTAATAATTTCATAGCCTCAGTCCATAGGCCTCTATCTGTTAGATCCTTTAATTTCTCTTCCCAGGTAGGTGGAGTTTCTTCTTCTTTACGTACCAGTCTCTTACCCTTTCTTTCCCACATAACTTTCTTATTACTTTCTTTCATCTTTTCTTGAAATGGGTGGTCAAGGGGGGTGAGATTTTGGGGAAAATCTCAGTAAGGTTCACAGCTGGAGCATTCTCCAACTATGACGCTTACTCCTGCAACAGTTTATAATAACAATACAAAATGGAACGTTTAACATCATCATATAAAAATATCATGCCATCATCATCACCATCATATTCCTGCCGGCTTTTACGGACTTACGGAGATACCCAGAGTCCTCGTCAGGTTGCAACTGGAGTATCAGTGCACATGCCAACATTTAATAGCATGGTTTTAAGTTTCAAAAATATCATAATCACATAATGTAAAGCACTATAAACATATTGCAGTCAGACCATAACTTATCACAGTTTCATAATGGTGGCATACATAGAGAGATTACTTCAACAACTGTAAACACTTACAGTGCTTGTCGTTCTTTACTTGTATACTTTCAACTTTTGATCTCTTTACTTGCCTGTTTGCTCCCTTGACTCCCTAACATCATCATATCATCTTTTAGTAACTTATATAACATTCAACATTTGTGTTTTATCCATGTATAGGTCTCGGCTTTGCAGGTTTAATTACCTAGAGGAGTTGTTTTACTTACTTACCCACTTGTGTAGGTTTTAGGACATTATTAGGTCATCATAACACTTAATAGAATTATTAAAGATTCATTCTAGGCATGTATAGGTTCGGCCACCATAGATAAACATCTAGGAATATAATTTTTAAAACATGCTTTCAATTATATTATTAACTTAACATGGTTAGATCCTTTCAACATTAATCAAATAAAACCTCTTTTAGCTACATACCATTCGGCCTTATTGCCCTAAAATACCTAAGGGATTACTTCTAAAACATGCTTATAACATTATTGATAATTTATCATATTTAAATCCTAGAGCATCATTCAAAACGTCATCTTATATATTCGGCCAACTAAGGTTATGATCATGCAAAATCGATTTAGAACCTAGGCTACTAAACATGCTAATCTAACATCATCATTTCATCATCTTTCATATCATTTAAGCATCTCTTCATGCTTATAATTATCATACATGGTTCGGCCTTCTAGGGATCATATACTTAGGATATCACTTTCATTCTTTTACATGTCATTCCTAACCAAGAAGGTTCATAGGCTTACCTTTGATGATGATCAACGACTTAAGGAAACACTTCTTGACCTTTGACTACTTTGAATCTTCTTGAATGAACTTCCTTCCTCCTTGAACATACAAGGCCGCAAGCTTAAAGAGAGGAGAAGAGGGATTTTCTTGCTTAGAGATGAAGGGTTCTTTGGTGGAATTATTAGGAAGAAGGACTAAGATCCAGGCTTGTATTTGATCTTGGAACAATTAGGTATTTCTCACTAACACACTCACCATTTCGAAGCATTCATGGACGTCACAAAATGAACTAAACTCTTTGTTCTTTCCTTTGGTAGTGCCGCGGCTATAGAGGGAAAAAGGAGAGACTAAAGCTTGTTCAAATAGGCAACCTAGAAGCCTTGCCATTACTTGATTGCTGGTAGGTTTCGATCACATTAAATGAGAGTAAGGTGGTGATTTGTTGTCATAGGTTAGATTGCTTAATTTAGGGACAAGAACATGATGTCAATTTCCTTGATTAAGGAAATTTAGTGATTGCTTGATTTAAGGAATTGATGATGTGTGACTAATCGTCATTAAAAGTTGCTCCCTTGATTTAAGGGATTGATGAGGTGTGACTAATCGTCATAAAGGTTGCTTCCTTGATTTAAGAAACAGAATTATTTGATTGATTGACATATTGTCATCAATTTGCTTGATTTAGGGAAAGTGATTGACTATTAATTATCATAATTCTTCATTAATCATGATACAATATTTAGGGTTGTTATATATTTGATCTTGGAACAATTAGGTATTTCTCACTAACACACTCACCATTTCGAAGCATTCATGGACTTCACAAAATGAACTGAACTCTTTGTTCTTTCCTTTGGTAGTGCCGCGGCTATAGAGGGAAAAAGGAGAGACTAAAGCTTGTTCAAATAGGCAACCTAGAAGCCTTGCCATTACTTGATTGCTGGTAGGTTTCGATCACATTAAATGAGAGTAAGGTGGTGATTTGTTGTCATAGGTTAGATTGCTTAATTTAGGGACAAGAACATGATGTCAATTTCCTTGATTAAGGAAATTTAGTGATTGCTTGATTTAAGGAATTGATGATGTGTGACTAATCGTCATTAAAAGTTGCTCCCTTGATTTAAGGGATTGATGAGGTGTGACTAATCGTCATAAAGGTTGCTTCCTTGATTTAAGAAACAGAATTATTTGATTGATTGACATATTGTCATCAATTTGCTTGATTTAGGGAAAGTGATTGACTACTAATCATCATAATCCTAACTTCCTTGTTTAAAGGAATTTGACTGGCTTGACTTAAGGAAATTCGATTTGCATTTAATGGCTTGAAAATCAAATAAAATCAAATTCATTTCCTACACCTAGGCCGCGGATTTTAAATGCTTGGAAGGAAAAGATTTCCTTTAATTTTGGACCATGATTTATTCCTTAAGATTATGGACCTTTAACCTATTAACCTGACCTAATTTGTGCCTATTTTTCCATGATTTTATGACACTTTAAATTGACTTCTTAGAGCTTGTTTTCTCTAGTAAAACTGTGGGATTCTTGCTTGTAGGGAAAGAATTCTAATTTAATTCCTAGTCATATAGTACTTCTTTAGGTTTATTATGTCATGGCCTTACTTTGGGCTTAACTTGATTTGGGTTTCATTTACCTTATTGGACTTTACTTTATCATATAGAGCTTTCTTTGTATCACTTGGACTTGTCCACATTAAATGGAATTAAAACTTCCTTTGTTGGGTTATACTTTGATCCATGAATTCATTGGATCCCTAATGCTTATGTCTTTGGTCCATTGGACCCATACTTCTAATTTACTTAATCATAAACTATTTCATCTGAAATGTCTCGTTTATTAATTATCATAATTCTTCATTAATCATGATACAATATTTAGGGTTGTTATATCCTCCCCCACTAATAAAATTTTCGTCCCGAAAATTACTATAACTCGGGGTACTTCTGTCTAATCTCATCTTCTCGCTCCTAAGTTGCTTCTTCGGGAGTCCTTCCTTGCCATTTGCAACCATGGGGAAATTTTCCATTCACTGGATTTGAGGCTATATGTAATGCTATGGGTGGCTTTTATGTTGCATCGACACCGACACGGGACAAGGAATACGACACGAGACGATACTCTAACACATTAATTTTAAAAAAAGTTAAATTTTGACACATTCATGTATTGCAGTGTCGGTGAGTGTCGGGAAGTGTCGGACACGACACATCAGGGATTTTGAAGTGTTTGTGCTTCATTGGGTGCCGTTATGGTCGATGATACTTATGCCACTGCTTAATTTCAGAAATACCATTTTAAGGGTACCCAAGTTGACACTGGGGATTTGGAGAAGGAACCAGGGCATGAGCATGTTCACACACATACAACACATGGTCATGCACATGGAAATGTTCCTTCTGAGTCCTCGGTGCTTCTTCGTCATCGGGTCATAGCACATGTAGTATATCTAATTTTTTTAATTTTTAAATATAGTATTCAAGATGGATTTTCTTCTTATCTTAAATTTATAATTTTTGAATTTTTAAACTCGAAAGCTCATTACCACTTGAACCGAGAGTTATTTTTGTTGATGATAATTCTTTTAATTTTGAATTGTTATTGAGATTGATTGAGGGTTTTGATTGCATTATGGGTGTTGGAGCTGGGAATTGTGGTTCATTCCGTCATAATAGGAATTTCTTTGGGAGCTTCTGAGAATCCAAAGATAATAAAGCATTTGGTGGCTGCTTTGACTTTTCACCATTTTTTTGAGGAGTTCGGTCTTGGATGTTGCATAACTCAGGTACTATATAATATATATCATTAAGATATATAAGTGGTTGTTCACTTGCATCTAATATCTGCTGAAGAAAATTTTGGGTTAAACTATATCACTGCCTAAGCACTGACTCACACACACCCACACAAACAAATAGCAAATTATATCTCCTTATGAAAATTTGGGTTAAACCATATCACACACGCGTACGCTCACGCACACACACGCACGCGCACGCATGCACACACACGCATATACACACATTGGGTAAAATGACTTTGTACTGAGATTTTTGAGATTGGTTCGATGTAAGTGAAAAATTATTTAATTTGTATATTTTTTCCATTAAATGAGATAAATGAGATAAAGCCAAAGCACTTAGATGCAAAATAGCAACTTTAGTATCAATACTAATTTGTAGTGCAATTGGTTTTTGTATCCCATTCCTTGTAAAAATTATACCTGCTCTAATCCCTGAGAAGGTATTTTCTTTATAATTAAGGCTTTTGCTGCTGGTGTTATATTGGCCACTGATTTTATTCATGTGTTGCCTGATGCATTTAATGATCTTACATCACCTTGTTTAAATGCACAACCAAGGGGAGATTTTCCATTCACTGGATTTGTGGGGCTTATGCACTGCTATGGGTGCCCTTATGGTTTATACTTATGCCACTGCTTGTTTTCAGAAATAAGATTTTAATGGTACCCAAGTTAAGAATATGGATTTGGAGAAGGGACCAGGGCGTGTGCATGTTCACACACATAGAACACATGGTCATGCACATGGAAATGTTCATTCTGAGTCCTCAAAGCTTCTTCTTCGTCGGGTCATATCACAAGTAGTGTTTTTAATTTTTTTTTAATTTTTAAATATAGTATTCAAGATAGATTTTCTTCTTATATTAAATTTATAACTTTTGAATTTTTAAACTTGAAAGCTCTGTACCACTTGAACCGAGAGTTGTTTTTTGATAATAATTTTTTTAATTTGGAATTGTTATTGATTGTGATGGAGGGTTTTGATTGAATTATGGGTGATGGAGCTGGGAATTGTAGTTCATTCCGTCATAATAGGAATTTCTTTGGGAGCCTCAGAGAATCCAAAGATAATAAAGCCCTTGGTGGCTGCTTTGACTTTTCTCTATTTCTTTGTGGAGATGGATCTTGGAAGTTGCATAACTCAGGTACTATATAGTATATATCATTAAGATATATAAGTGGTTGTTCACTTGCATCTAATATCTCCTGAAGAAAATTTTGGGTTAAACTATATCACTGCCTAAGCACTGACACACACAAACAAACAAAGCGTAAATTATATCTCCTTATGAAAATTTGGGTTAACCTATATCACACACGCATACGCGCACGCTCACGCACACATACGCACACGCGCTCACGCACACACACACACACACATATACAAACATTGTACTGAGATTTTTGTGATTGGTTCGGTGTAAGTGAAAAATTATTTAATTTGTATATTTTTCCCGTTAAATGAGATAAAGCCAAAGCTCTTAGATACAAAATAGCTGCTTTAGTATCAATACTAATTTGTAGTGCAATGGGTGTTATATTGGCTACCGGTTTTATTCATGTGATGCCTGATGCATTTAATGATCTTACATCACCTTGCTTAAATGTGCAACCATAGGGAGATTTTCCATTCACTGGATTTGTGGCTTTATGCACTGCTAGGGGCGTAGTCGCCCAGGGAACAGGATGGGTGGAGGGTTGGTAGCGGTAAGTAAGCAGGGATGACGTAGGAGAGGAAAAAGGGGTTTGGACCCAAATCGTTGGTCCGCCTAGAAGTGGGCATCCGGAACAGAAATTAAAATTGTTGACCATGAATTCTATTCTTTTTGTTAATTTCTTTCTTACGTTTCTTAGCATGCTTCAAATCATCTTTCGAAAAATGTACATAATTTTCCCTTTCAAGAGTGGACTTTTATATCTAAACCCATTTTTTTATCATATGCTACAGTATCATGTCGACATTTTACAACACATTGTTATTCAAGTAATTAATAAATAAATAAATCTATAGCGACTCGTTGTCATCAATGTAAATGTACCTCGAAATCTCCTATTAATCCTGATTTTAGGACCTACCTTGACACAATAAGTAGATAATTATTTTTCTCATTTTCGTCAATCTTTCAATCTTCCTCGTACCCTATCACCTGGCCTGGTTTAAGAGAAACATACAACTGTTAACTTTTTCTATCTTCTGGTTCCTTGTACTCCCAACCTTAATTAGTTGTTGGTGATTCCACATGTGACCCGAAAGATGATGTTCGAGATAAAGCCAAATCTCTTAGATACAAAATAGCAGCTTTTGTATCAATACTAATTTGTAGTCCAATTGGTGTTTGTATCTCATTCCTTAGTAAAATTATACCTGCTCTAAGCCTTGAGATGAGTATTTTCTTTATAGTTAAGGCTTTTGCTGCGGGTGTTATATTTGCCACTGGTTTTATTCATGTGTTGCCTGATGCATTTAATTATATTACATCACCTTGTTTAATTTTGCAACCATGGGGAAATTTTCCATTCACTGGATTTGAGGCTATATGCAATGCTATGGGTGGCTTTTATGTTGCATCGACACCGACACGGGACAAGGAATACGACACGAGACGATACTCTAACACATTAATTTTAAAAAAAGTTAAATTTCTACACATTCATGTATTGCAGTGTCGGTGAGTGTCGGGAAGTGTCGGACACGACACATCAGGGATTTTGAAGTGTCTGTGCTTCATTGGGTGCCGTTATGGTCGATGATACTTATGCCACTGCTTAATTTCAGAAATACCATTTTAAGGGTACCCAAGTTGACACTGGGGATTTGGAGAAGGAACCAGGGCATGTGCATGTTCACACACATACAACACATGGTCATGCACATGGAAATGTTCCTTCTGAGTCCTCGAAGCTTCTTCGTCATCGGGTCATAGCACATGTAGTATATCTAATTTTTTTAATTTTTAAATATAGTATTCAAGATGGATTTTCTTCTTATCTTAAATTTATAATTTTTGAATTTTTAAACTCGAAAGCTCATTACCACTTGAACCGAGAGTTATTTTTGTTGATGATAATTTTTTTAATTTTGAATTGTTATTGAGATTGATTGAGGGTTTTGATTGCATTATGGGTGTTGGAGCTGGGAATTGTGGTTCATTCCGTCATAATAGGAATTTCTTTGGGAGCTTCTGAGAATCCAAAGATAATAAAGCATTTGGTGGCTGCTTTGACTTTTCACCATTTTTTTGAGGAGTTGGGTCTTGGATGTTGCATAACTCAGGTACTATATAATATATATCATTAAGATATATAAGTGGTTGTTCACTTGCATCTAATATCTGCTGAAGAAAATTTTGGGTTAAACTATATCACTGCCTAAGCACTGACTCACACACACACACACACAAACAAATAGCAAATTATATCTCCTTATGAAAATTTGGGTTAAACCATATCACACACGCGTACGCTCACGCACACATACGCACGCGCGCGCATGCACACACACGCATATACACACATTGGGTAAAATGACTTTGTACTGAGATTTTTGAGATTGGTTCGATGTAAGTGAAAAATTATTTAATTTGTATATTTTTTTCCATTAAATGAGATAAAGCCGAAGCACTTAGATGCAAAATAGCAACTTTAGTATCAATACTAATTTGTAGTGCAATTGGTTTTTGTATCCCATTCCTTGTAAAAATTATACCTGCTCTAATCCCTGAGAAGGTATTTTCTTTATAATTAAGGCTTTTGCTGCTGGTGTTATATTGGCCACTGATTTTATTCATGTGTTGCCTGATGCATTTAATGATCTTACATCACCTTGTTTAAATGCACAACCAAGGGGAGATTTTCCATTCACTGGATTTGTGGGGCTTATGCACTGCTATGGGTGCCCTTATGGTTTATACTTATGCCACTGCTTGTTTTCAGAAATAAGATTTTAATGGTACCCAAGTTAAGAATATGGATTTGGAGAAGGGACCAGGGCGTGTGCATGTTCACACACATAGAACACATGGTCATGCACATGGAAATGTTCATTCTGAGTCCTCAAAGCTTCTTCTTCGTCGGGTCATATCACAAGTAGTGTTTTTAATTTTTTTTAATTTTTAAATATAGTATTCAAGATAGATTTTCTTCTTATATTAAATTTATAACTTTTGAATTTTTAAACTTGAAAGCTCTGTACCACTTGAACCGAGAGTTGTTTTTTGATAATAATTTTTTTAATTTGGAATTGTTATTGATTGTGATGGAGGGTTTTGATTGAATTATGGGTGATGGAGCTGGGAATTGTAGTTCATTCCGTCATAATAGGAATTTCTTTGGGAGCCTCAGAGAATCCAAAGATAATAAATCCCTTGGTGGCTGCTTTGACTTTTCTCTATTTCTTTGTGGAGATGGATCTTGGAAGTTGCATAACTCAGGTACTATATAGTATATATCATTACGATATATAAGTGGTTGTTCACTTGCATCTAATATCTCTTGAAGAAAATTTTGTGTTAAACTATATCACTGCCTAAGCACTGACACACACAAACAAACAAAGCGTAAATTATATCTCCTTATGAAAATTTGGGTTAACCTATATCACACACGCATACGCGCACGCTCACGCACACATACGCACACGCGCTCACGCACACACACACACACATATACAAACATTGTACTGAGATTTTTGTGATTGGTTCGGTGTAAGTGAATAATTATTTAATTTGTATATTTTTCCCGTTAAATGAGATAAAGCCAAAGCTCTTAGATACAAAATAGCTGCTTTAGTATCAATACTAATTTGTAGTGCAATGGGTGTTATATTGGCCACCGGTTTTATTCATGTGATGCCTGATGCATTTAATGATCTTACTTCACCTTGCTTAAATGTGCAACCATAAGGAGATTTTCCATTCACTGGATTTGTGGCTTTATGCACTGCTAGGGGCGTAGTCGCCCAGGGAACAAGATGGGTGGAGGGTTGGTAGCGGTAAGTAAGCAGGGATGACGTAGGAGAGGAAAAAGGGGTTTGGACCCAAATCGTTGGTCCGCCTAGAAGTGGGCCATCCGGAACAGAAATTAAAATTGTTGACCATGAATTCTATTCTTTTTGTTAACTTCTTTCTTACGTTTCTTAGCATGCTTCAAATCATCTTTCGAAAAATGTACATAATTTTCCCTTTCAAGAGTGGACTTTTATATCTAAACCCATTTTTTTATCATATGCTACAGTATCATGTCGACATTTTACAACACATTGTTATTCAAGTAATTAATAAATAAATAAACCTATAGCGACTCGTTGTCATCAATGTAAATGTACCTCGAAATCTCCTATTAATCCTGATTTTAGGACCTACCTTGACACAATATGTAGATCATTCTTTTTCTCATTTTCGTTAATCTTTCAATCTTCCTCGTACCCTATCACCTGGCCTGGTTTAAGAGAAACATACAACTGTTAACTTTTTCTATCTTCTGGTTCCTTGTACTCCCAACCTTAATTAGTTGTTGGTGATTCCACATGTGACCCGAAAGATGATGTTCGAGATAAAGCCAAATCTCTTAGATACAAAATAGCAGCTTTTGTATCAATACTAATTTGTAGTCCAATTGGTGTTTGTATCTCATTCCTTAGTAAAATTATACCTGCTCTAATCCCTGAGAAGATATTTTCTTTATAATTAAGGCCTTTGCTGCTGGTGTTATATTTGCCACTGATTTTATTCATTTGTTGCCTGAAGCATTTAATGATATTACATTACCTTGCTTAAATGTGCAACCATGGGGATATTTTCCATTCACTGGATTTGAGGCTGTATACACTGCTATGGGTGTCGTCTAAGTTGCACCGACACCGTCACGGGACAAGGATTACGACACGACACGATACTCTAATGAGTTAATTTTAAAAAATGTTAAATTTCGTCACGTTAGGATACGTTTTGATATTATATAATATTTTTAATTTATGTAGTGTATACTATATTTAATATTCAATAATTTAAAATATATATATAACTAAACTTATAATACCTATCAATTTTGCAAAGAAACAGAAGACATCCCAAATATTTATATTCAACTCAATCAAATAGTAATCGTAATCCAACGAATATAACAGTTGAAACTCAAAATGCAACGCAACGTAACCTTTGAACCTTTTTTGAGTCTTTGCAACGAGTACTGCAGTGTCGGTGAGTGTCGGAAAGTGTCGGACACAACACATCAGGGATTCTGAAGTGTCTGTGCTTTATTGGGTGTCGTTATGGTCGATACTTATGCAACTGCTTAATTTCAAAAATACCATTTTAAGGGTACCCAATTTGACACTGGGGATTTGGAGAAGGAACCAGGGCATGTGCATGTTCAC
Organism: Gastrolobium bilobum; assembly: GCF_033153095.1. NCBI lineage: Eukaryota > Viridiplantae > Streptophyta > Magnoliopsida > Fabales > Fabaceae > Gastrolobium > Gastrolobium bilobum. The sequence continues at coordinate 24,722 of NW_026898050.1, read as the reverse complement.
ACACATACAACACATGGTCATGGACATGGAAATGTTCCTTCTGAGTCCTCGGAGCTTCTTCGTCATCGGTTGATATCACAAGTAGTATATTTAAGTTTTTTAATTTTTAAATATAGTATTCAAGATGGATTTTCTTCTTATCTTAAATTTTATAATTTTTGAATTTTTAAACTCGAAAGCTCTTTATCACTTGAACCGAGAGTTGTTTTTTTTATGATGACTTTTTTAATTTTGAATTGTTATTGATTGTGATTGAGTGTTTTGATTGCATTATGGGTGTTGGAGCTAGGAATTGTGGTTCATTCCGTCATAATAGGAATTTCTTTGGGAGCCTCAGAGAATCCAAAGATGATAAAGCCTTTGGTGGCTGCTTTGACTTTTCACCATTTCTTTGAGGAGATGGGTCCTTGAAGTTGCATAACTCAGGTACTATATAATATATATCATTAAGGTATATAAGTGGTTGTTCACTTGCATCCAATATCTGCTGAAGAAAATTTTGGTTTAAACTATATCACTGCCTAAGCATTGACACACACACACAAACAAATGGAAAATTATATGTCCTTATGAAAATTTGGGTTAAACTATATCACACATGGGTACGCTCACGCACACATATGCACGCGCGCGCATGCACACACACACATATACATACATTGGGTAAAATGACTTTGTACTGAGATTTTTGAGATTGGTTCGGTGTAAGTGAAAAATTATTTAATTTGTATATTTTTACCGTTAAATGAGATAAATGAGATAAAACCAAAGCTCTTAGATGCAAAATAGCAACTTTAGTATCAATACTAATTTGTAGTGCAATTGGTGTGTGTATCCCATTCCTTGTAAAAATTATACCTGCTCTAATCCCCGAGAAGGTATTTTCTTTATAATTAAGGCTTTTGCTGCTGGTGTTATATTTGCCACTGATTTTATTCATTTGTTGCCTGATGCATTTAATGATCTTACATTACATTGCTTAAATGTGCAACCATAGGGATATTTTCCATTCACTGGATTTGAGGCTATATACACTGCTATGGGTGCCGTCTAAGTTGCACCGACACCGTCACGGGACAAGGAATACGACACGACACGATACCCTGATACGTTAATTTTAAAAAATGTTAAATTTCGTCACGTTAGGATACGTTTTAATATTATATAATATTTTTAATTTATGTAGTGTATACTATATTTAATATTCAATAATTTAAAAAATATATATAACTAAACTTATAATACCTATCAATTTTGCAAAGAAACAGAAGATATCCCAAATATTTATATTCAACTCAATCAAATAGTAATCGTAATCCAACGAATATAACAGTTGAAACTCAAAATGCAATGCAACGTAACCTTTGAACATTTTTTGAGTCTTTGCAACGAGTACTGCAGTGTCGGTGAGTGTCGGAAAGTGTCGGACACAACACATCAGGGATTTTGAAGTGTCTGTGCTTCATTGGGTGTCGTTATGGTCGATACTTATGCCACTGCTTAATTTCAAAAATACCATTTTAAGGGTACCCAATTTGACACTGGGGATTTGGAGAAGGAACCAGGGCATCTGCATGTTCACACACATACAACACATGGTCATGGACATGGAAATGTTCCTTCTGAGTCCTCGGAGCTTCTTCGTCATCGGGTCATATCTCAAGTAGTATATTTAATTTTTTTAATTTTTAAATATAGTATTCAAGATGGATTTTCTTCTTATCTTAAATTTTATAATTTTTTGAATTTTTAAACTCGAAAAGTCTTTATCACTTGAACCGAGAGCTGTTTTGTTGATGATGATTTTTTTTAATTTTGAATTGTTATTGATTGTGATTGAGTTTTTTGATTGCATTATGGGTGTTGGAGCTAGGAATTGTGGTTCATTCCGTCATAATAGGAATTTCTTTGGGAGCCTCAGAGAATCCAAAGATAATAAAGCCTTTGGTGGCTGCTTTGACTTTTCACCATTTCTTTGAGGAGATGGGTCCTTGAAGTTGCATAACTCAGGTACTATATAATATATATCATTAAGGTATATGAGTGGTTGTTCACTTGCATACAATATCTGCTGAAGAAAATTTTGGTTTAAACTATATCACTGCCTAAGCATTGACACACACACACACACACACACAAACAAATGGAAAATTATATGTCCTTATGAAAATTTGGGTTAAACTATATCACACACGCGTACGCTCACGCACACATACGCACGCGCGCGCATGCACACACACACACACATATACATACATTGGGTAAAATGACTTTGTACTGAGATTTTTGAGATTGGTTCGGTGTAAGTGAAAAATTATTTAATTTGTATATTTTTACCGTTAAATGAGATAAAGCCAAAGCTCTTAGATGCAAAATAGCAACTTTAGTATCAATACTAATTTGTAGTGCAATTGGTGTGTGTATCCCATTCCTTGTAAAAATTATACCTGCTCTAATCCCTGAGAAGGTATTTTCTTTATAATTAAGGCTTTTGCTGCTGATGTTATATTTGCCACTGATTTTATTCATTTGTTGCCTGATGCATTTAATGATCTTACATCACCTTGCTTAAATGTGCAACCATGGGGATATTTTCCATTCACTGGATTTGAGGCTATATACACTGCTATGGGTGCCGTCTAAGTTGCACCGACACCGTCACGGGACAAGGAATACGACACGACACGATACTCTGATATGTTAATTTTAAAAAATGTTAAATTTTGTCACGTTAGGATACGTTTTGATATTATATAATATTTTTAATTTATGTAGTGTATACCATATTTAATATTCAATAATTTAAAAAATATATAAAACTAAACTTATAATACCTATCAATTTTGCAAAGAAACATAAGATATCCTAAATATTTATATTAAACTCAATAAAATAGTAATCGTAATCCAATGAATATATCAGTTGAAACTCAAAATGCAACGCTACGTAACCTTTGAACCTTTTTTTGAGTCTTTGCAATGAGTACTGCAGTGCCGGTGAGTGTCGGGAAGTGTCGGACATGACACATCAGGACTTTTGAAGTGTCTGTGCTTCATTGGGTTCCGTTATTGTAACAGCTTGTTGTACACCGGTATTGTTAACATTAAATATGATATTAAACGCAGTTACAATCACATCAATTCATTTATAAAATACGAATAAACTTTTTCCATTATTACGTGAGCACGTAAAACAATAAATGTGTAATAATTAAAAGTTGTGACCGTAACTGTAAAATCTTTGCGGAATATTTATTTAGACTACTTTTATAACTTATTTTACTTAATACAAGTCACTAAGGGGTTCCCATAAACCCGCTTAGCATAATTCTCACTTTTACGTTTTCTACCTATCCGAACATGGTTCGGTCTTTGATTTTTTACGGATGAACCGCATTCTATAAGCCTCCCTTATTTGGATATGTTATTCTACACTCAATTTCCTTTCTAGGAAGCTATCACACGAGTTATTTAGAGCTCGTTTGCTCCGGATATTACTTATATAATACACAAGGACCAACAAAGCCTTGGGGCACTTACAACCCATCACAGTTTATTTTACTTATACAATACATATCAAATTGCTTTCTTTAGGAATACTTAATACGTTTCAATCATCAACGTTCAATTGCATGCATTTGCTAAACATACACATAATAGGCCTAAGGCCCTTCCATCATATTACAAGTACTTCATAATTACATCAACTCATGCATAATTTACAAGGCTTCACTTGACATATTACACTTACAACTTAAATCTCCAAATAATACATGATAAAGAAACTTCCAAATGACATAATACAAATACAACTAAACTTAGGTAAAAATAACATGAACAATATGACTATAACTCTCATCTTATCAACATATACATGTTCATGCCCTAAGTCTAGCCTAGGCCCAATGGCCATCAAAATGCAAAATACTAATGATACTACGGCTAGTCATCCTACGGGCTTCTTGCCCGCCGCTCCTGCACCACTGCTACCTCCTGAAATAATGCCCCCAAGACGGGGTGAGATATAAGAATATATCTCAGTAACCCAGAGGTTCTGGAGAAAACTCCGCCCAATGGCTCACTTCGATGCATATAAATAATATAAAATAACATCTTGAAAACGGGATAAAGCAAGGGATTTAGAGAAACTGGGGAAACATAGGAATACAAAATACGACGAAACGGGAATGGTAGCTACCAATACCATGCAACGTCCTGCCTAATGGCTCGGCATATAAGCCTACGGGTCTCATCCAAGGTGTGTTCCAAGAACATCCAACCAAGGTACCCTCCATCCATATACACCCGAGACTTCCTAGTGTGCTCCTATCCGAATCACACACCACAACCCTAGTTCAACTGGAACTCCCTTATGGAGACCTATCCAGTGGAAGTCCGTAACGCCTGAAGGCAAACTGTCTACTGGCCAGAGACTCAGTACATTCTATGTACCAACACACATACTAAATGCGTGATCATGTTATTCTACATTACTTACATACATTTCCTACCATCACCCTCAATGGGCATGGTGGAACACACAAGGGGATCAAGCCCCAGTACCAAGAGGTTACCTGTAAAAAGCTCAATTCCAAGCTTGCTTGAATTTCACGTATTTAATCCAATGTCTCTAAACTTGTTCTTCAACCTATGTACCATCAAATTACAAGTTATATCAATTCACGCCACCACACAAGTCAAAGACAATTACCCAATGTTTTCAAGATTTAATACATATTAACACATCTTTCAAAACCACAAGTTAATACAAGTTTCCAAACTAACCAGCTATATAGCATATACTTGAATTTACTTGCTAAATGTAATCAAACACTTATGTGAATTTACTTTCATTCCTAGGTCAATTAATCGTATAGTGGCCGAATAGCACCACTTAGAAACCCCAAGAATTTGACTTGTTTTCCTATTCATATACCTTAGTTAATTCCTTGTTTGATCACTAAGTAGTCTTATATAAATTATTACATAACTTTTTCATCCTAACTCTAACATAAACATAGTCTACATCCTAGACTTAATTAAGATTTCACACTTTATGTTTGGTTCAAATACTAGCCCATCATCATTAAATTGTCATAAGGATCATTGTTTTACATGACCAATGAATTAAACACTTAATTTGCACAATTAATTCTAAAGGGCCGAAATATACACACTTAAGGCTTTAATTTGGCGCAAACCACACTCCATTTGGAGTCCTGTAGCTTCATATATGAATTTTTTAAAATAACAGCCCCTGTGTTGATCCTAAAAGGTCCATAAGGTTCTTTTGAAATTCCTATACTTCATTCTTTTTACAAACCAACTCTAAATCATATTACACTTATATTTCCACATACAAACTTGATTAAACACATCCTTTAACTATTTTATCACATGATGACTGATTTGCTTACCTTAAGGTTTAATGAATTCTCTTTCAATTTTTCTATCACTTAAACCTTCATCAATGCATAGACTATCTTTTATTTCATGTAGACATATTATCAAACACTTGATGTGCATATTTTTCCACAAAAAATCTGAACCATATAGGGTTCATTAAACTCATCCCTTTTGATATTTCAATTTCTTTTTGTAGTAGAAAAAGTCAATCCATCACAACAACTCATTAACCAACTTAATATCAATAAAACCACTTAAATTCATCATCAACCAACATTAAAATATCAACATAAACAGGCCCAAATCCATAAAACCTAACATAAAGTCCATGGAATTAATCAAGGAAACTCACCACCAATCAAGTCCCAAGACCCCAATGAGTGTTTCCCCTAAGCTTTGAAACAACTACAATGTCTCCTTCAAGCTCCCTTTCAAATTTTTGCAGATCTGTCCATGGTAGTTTTCTCCTCCAACAATGCTCCCCAAGTGGAAATGATGGTTGGTTACACTTAGAAATGACCAAGGAAACAACTTTTGTGAGATAGCTTTTTTTGATTTGAGGCTTGTGTAATGAGTTAGGAGCTTGGCTTCATGCTTCCATAGAGGTGAGGAGGGCTGCCCAAAATCTGCAGATTGGGGGCTGTTTGAGCGCACAAAAGGAAGGGAAAATGAGGGGAATAGGTGATGTAGCATGTCACTTAAGTGGGAGTGGACCCCACAAGTGCCAACTCGCTTAAACTCACTTAATTTCACCACTAACCTTCAATTAATTCATGAATTATTTAAAAAATCCAAAATTTAATATTCACCAAAGTCTTTTTATTATACTTGATCAGATGAATCTGGAGTTTTCCGGTCGTTCGGAGAAATTGCAGTTTTAAGCTGTTACGCGCGTCGTAGGCACGCTTATCCAAACTTACTAATTTCCATCAATTTTCATCAGAAATCATATTTCCTAATCCTATATACCATTTATAAATTATATCCAAAACCTAGAGCTCAAACTCAATCGGCACGTTTTACGGTGCAACTGTACCGTGATATTTTTACCCGGTAAAAACACTATTCATTGAATTTTCTGAAACTTGCCTAACCACTCAATTTTTTGTTCTGAATCCATTTCCAGGGTTATTTTCATCATTTCAGACCTTCTACTCAATTTTTACCTCGTCCTTCTGCTCTTAAGTAACCTCCTCAGGTGTGCGTCTTTACCATTTTACTTTCGTCACAGGTGTAACCTCATTTTCGAAGTATCCATCGTCCCCCAATCCTCCACATACACTTGACAATTTCGGTGATATGACCTCTTAATTCACTATATTTTAAATTTTTCCATAGGCTACGGTTGCACTTTCGCTAATTTGTAGGTAATAATATAGCCATATTACAAATTTGTCTGTCTAACTTCACCTCATTTTCATCTTTATCTATCTTTCTGACCCAATGCCGTTCCCAATAGCCTCTAACCGTTTTCATAATAGACTCTAATTGTTCTCATGTATATTTACTGATCATTCCTAGAATATTTTCAACTCACACTTTCTTTAGTACTTCAATCATTTCGCTGCCACTACTGTTTCAACAATACCCTAATATATCAGTCTTTTCCATTAATGTTACAAATCTTACCACTTCGTTGCTGCCTTGGCTTTCACACAAGCACATACCTTCTAGTTTCGATGGCACTCTACAGTACCCAATAATCCCAACTCACATTAAATTTCATATTTACATACTTTACTTTATTTCGTCACGTGTCTCCACATCTTATTAGATAATCACAACTATATTTTTCTCTTTGGGATACAAAACTAACAATCCTCATAACAGTTTATATCTCCCATTAGCCGTTTAAGGCCTTCAACCACAAATCCATTCAACGACTTCCGTATCTAAGGTCTTATGCCTAAGATTTTCACCAACTAACCATTTTTACTCGTCATTCCGTACCAATATTATAGATTCAACATATGTTTCATTCATTTATACCTCAATTTCCTTATCATCGACATTTATCATGGATGTCCAACTCAAGATACTATATCGTAATCCTCACATATAAGCCTTCTAACATTGGTAATTTCCAAACATAATTGTTCTATCACCTGGAAATAATTTTATCCTTAAACAAATTTCTAAAACTTTATCAATACAGTGCATCTCCAAAGGTTATATCTTTCTCACCAAGCATGTATCACATACCGTACTCCAAGTCACTCCATCGAGCTATCAACTTTTCTCTAGTCACCACCATTTAAGTTACTGATCCTTATTAGACATCTTCACTTAACTCCACGTTTCTTCTTCACTAGTCCTTCTAGCAAAACATTTACTCAATTATCAGTATTTACAAGTTGTTATCCTTTCCCATAGGGCAAGAACCCCCGATCAACTTCACAATTTTCGTGAAACCCAAAATCCATGTCACCATACTTGGTACACACACATACAGATCACCGAGTGCTAAGAAATCATACCTCAAAATACCTTCTCATGACGCCTCACATATTATATCTCATTTGATATATTACTGTTCACTTAAAATTACTTGATATCACATCTTGCGTTCTTTACACGACATAATCCCCGTTGTATATTTACATAAGGCATCTCATTTGTACTAGCAGTCACATTAATGCAAGATACTCCCTTGTATCATATTCCTCATATAAGATAATAATAGTCTCCGGGAACATAATCCGCACAGAGATAACAAGAGTCTCCGGGAATATAATCCGCACAGAGATAGCCATACACTCCGGGCACATAAGCCGCACAGAGAAAGTAATATCAATTCATATAATGTGCCATAGGGAAATTGATATATATATATATATATATATATATATATATATTATATCCGTATATAACGGCAAAACGTGTGCCAAGTACACTTCAGATCACACCTGGACCCAGTCCATTTGGAGTCTGTATCATTTCCGTATATAACGGCAAAATATGTTTGGTATATTCACATGGGGCTACCCCCAATAATAATAGTAGTAGTGGTATAATATACACATATTACATATAAGTAAATTCATTATACTTCCTCGTTTGATTCTCCCCACCGATACTTTACTTTCCTCTTGGTTAACCCTCAGACCTGGTTTATAACATAGTCAGTATTATAATAATTCATATTCTCTTCACAATCTCGTACACATTCCCTAACTCTTAATAGTTTCTTCTGTCATGTTACCGTTCAAATCGTATAGAACTAGGTGCATCATTAACACAATTTATAATTTTATTGTACATTAGTCCTTGCACTAATGATACAATTCACAATTTTTTGTATATCAGTCCTTGCACTGATCATACAATACACAATTTATTGTACATCAGTCCTTGCACTGATGATACAATTCACAATTTTCTGTATATCAGTCCTTGCACTGATCATACAATACACAATTTATTGTACATCAATCCTTGCACTGATGATACAATTCACAATTTTCTGTATATCAGTCCTTGCACTGATCATACAATACACAATTTATTGTACATCAGTCCTTGCACTGATGATACAATTCACAATTTTCTGTATATCAGTCCTTGCATGATCATACAATACACAATTTATTGTACATCAGTCCTTGCACTGATGATACAATTCATAATTTTCTGTATATCAGTCCTTGCACTGATCATACAATACACAATTTATTGTACATCCGTAACACCCTCCCTTGTATACATCCAAGAGAGTTGTTGCTAAGCGGAATTAGAGTTTTTGACATCATTTTAACTTCTAAAAAATCATTTTGATGTTGCTAATTAAAGCTATTAATTGAAATCAAGTTCCTTACAAAAATCAGAGTTTGCTTTCAAAATTTCTTTAGTTGCTGAAAAATATTATTTTCCTGGCAGACCTTGCTGTCTTTAAAAATTCGTATAAAATCAGTTTCGATGATTCAAAAAAATATTCTATATAATCTAGAAAGAGCGCATCTAGGGCTTCGTGTGCATATAAAATAATAGTAAATCAGAGTTCGTTTGCCCCTCGAAACATAACTCGCAAAGTGCTCGCAAAATTGTTTGAAAATCAGCACTAAATAAAATGTCAGAAATTATTTTCGCAAAGCATTTTTAGAATTTTTTTTCCAAGGTACTCGCTGATCATAAAAGTCTTAAAAAAGTAATAAAAATCAGAGTTCAACAGTAATCCCAACTTCTCCAATTAATACAGTCATCCATCAAATAAACAGCAACAACAAAAAGTCCAAACAGCAAAATTTAACAGCAAATATCCAAATAATCCATGTCCTCATATGCTTTTGCGTCCTCCTGCCATTTTATAAAAATAGCAGCCCCAAAGGGGTGAGAAAAATCCCAGGAGTGTGATAACAAAACCAATAATGCAACAGTAATAACTAGATACAGAATTACAAAGCAGTCACATCATCAAGTTAAATCCGACAGATACTAAATATTATCATATTGCGTATATAACGCCAAAAATACTAATCAAGTTGCGTATATAATGCCAAGGTGTACGTTTACAACACCGTCGTGCCCGTACTAACAAGTACAGTGGAGGTCCCTTAATGGCTCCTCAAGAGGGTTCCAACTGCAAGCTAAGCGGACTGAAGCCAAGTGTCCCATACCCTGGTACCGCAGGGATGCCTACATGATGCGTGCTCAAACGTATGCATACTTTTCACATTCTTTTCAGATATCAATATGGAAGTTATGCATGTATGATATGTCATGGATCACACACAACATACAGTTAAAAATTATGAATGTTCATGCATGACTAGATAATATCCAAGATTACATATAGCTTATGGATTCAATATCAAGATGCTGCGAAGTAATTAAAACAGAATATACAACATTTCAAGTCCAAAGCAGAATTCAAGTAACATATCCAAAAATCCGAGCATGAGAGCAACGTTCACAATTCGTGCACCAGCTATCAGTCACAAAAGGTAATGTCACCAGACACTTACCTCACACGTTATTATTAATTTACCAGGCAGCAGCGAAAAGTCCACTAATTCACGGGAAATGCGCACCTAATATACAGTGCAACAAAATCAGAATACGTTCCTGCCATTCCTATAAATTACCAACAAATTTCCAAGCTTAAAAGCTCAAGTACCCCATTCGACCATCAATGTTTTCTCCCCAAAAATATTTTGACTTCGAATTACTCTTTACCAACGTTAAACAACGGGGTTTTCTCAAGGTTCCCAAACAAAGCAGAATCGGTTTTGAGCACAAAAATATCCTTAAGTTTTAATTCGTATAATTTCTACTTCTTTGCACATTAGTTGCGCAAAAGAGGGCCTATATAGCATGCTGTCTATCTAATTAAAAAGGGATTAAAACACAACAAGGCTCTCTAAAACAGAATCGGTCTTAACATATAGGAACTCATGACAATTCATTCAAAATTATAACTCAACAAGATTAAAGGTGCGTGAAGGAGGACCTAAACTCATACTGTATTTTATTTTAAATAAGACTTAGTTCTCAATAAAATTTACCAAGGCAGAACCTACTTTATCTACACAAAACACCAGGGATAATTTATTCCAAAAACTCTACTAGTTCATGCATAGTGCGCTACAAAAAAAATGGGGTCTAGGCATGCTGACTTTAACATTTGATTTATAAAAATATTATATGCTCTAACCCAGAACCAAACAGCCCCAAAGTTTTATCACAAGAACGTTTCAAAGTTTATTTTTCACACTTACAAACTAGAGTCCAGCGATTTATTAAGGAAGAATCAAAAGGTATAAATTTTCTAGACCAAAACTTGCTAGGGCTGCGTTCATTATTCGGCCAAGGTTTTCAACAGAATAATCCATCCTTCCTAATATACACAAAAAACCGAACAACAAGAACTCAAGGGAATAGAAAATCACTTACGGTTCCTCGCCCACAACCAAAAGTTCAACTCAGAAAATAGAGAGCTACCACTACCCAAACCTCCAAACGTCCCAGCCTAGCAACGTACAAGGAAAATAGAGGCTTCCCAAAAGCAGAACCTTGCGCATAAGAATGAGACAGAACCCAATAAGGATTGGAGTGGGAATAGGAACTGATAAGAGGAGAACAACAACTCACCTCTTTGAAGAAAGACTTCGACCAACAAGAGAAAAAGAAAACGCTGCACTATGTTTGCTTCTTGCTCATGGAGCTCTCGATTTGCAGCAATGAAAAGGAAGGGATAACTTGTAATTTTTCTTGGTGTCTCTAACTCACTAAGGTCACGGTTATTTAGGTGGAAGAGAGGGGATGGTTCGGCTGAGTTGGATGTTGTTTCAAGGATTAAGACTTCAACCTATTTTTCTCCTACACCATCAGCTCATGGGAAGGAAAGGGTGAGAGTTTGAGGCTAAACACTGAGCTTGGTTGGTTTTGTTTCAACAAATTAACTCTTCAGCAGTTGTTCTCTACACACAGCGTTAGGGAAGCACAAGGTAAAGGGGATTATATGGCTAATTTAAAGCCAACAAGGGATCAAAAAATTAACTTGGTCCTTCCCTCCTTTGGAGCGCACAAGAAGGGGAAGTGTGCAGGGTTTCTGCCTCCCATCAAGAGGCATGCAAGCTGACCCCAAGTATAACACCTCGCAATTCTAAATTAAGTATTAAAATATTAAGTGAGTGATTAAGTGAAGGATTAGTGAAAATCCTAAAGATTAGGCCAAAATACAAAGAAAGGGCAAAACAGTAATTAGCCAACACGCAACCCTAGGAAGATAAAAATTAGTAGAAGGTCTCAGATGATAAAAATAACCCTGGAAATGGATTTAGAACGGAAAATTGAGTGGGTAGGTGAAAGTTCGAAATGGCCTTGAAGGCCGATGCATGCAAGAGGGAAAAACAAAATTTTTCTTTGCGGAATATACATGCACATCAAGATCATGCTTTAGGAAAGCATGATGTTACCTTGTTCGTGAAATCACCAGATGATCAAGGCAGGTCTGAAGGGTTCAGACCCTCTAATGTTGATCCACACCACCCACTCGTCTAGGTGCAAGAACTCCTTCTTGTGAAGCCACCGGATGATCACCACAAAGAGGCTTGCTAGGCGCTCTATGTGTGAAGATGGAGGCTAGGTGAAAGTGTTTGAAAGAGTGAAGCTCTCAATGTGAAAGCTTCACAAGTGGCGCAGGAGCAAGAAGAAAATAGGCTAGGCTTTTCAGAAAAACCCTTGGAGGAACAACTACACACTTAGGCGCATAAGAGGAGAGTATTTAAAATAAAATACCAATCAGATTTTTCTCCCAAAAATCTGATCATTAGGCGCCAGATTGGAGAGAGAGAAGTGGAGCTGTTTAATTTCAAAAATTGCTAACAGGCTCCTGGAATATTCTCTTGAGAATTGGTTAAAAACCTATTCAAAATTCTGATCAAAAATCTTCATAAGATCAGCTATATGGTGCGCCCCATATAGCCCAAAAAGGTGACCAGATACATCTGAGTAGTTGCATTCAAATTTGAATCAACTCACTCAGATTTTCTCCCAACTGACTGAATCTTCTGGAGTTGATTTTGATGAGCAAATCTTGCTCACCAACAGCCTAAATCAGCGCCATATATAGCCTTGGATTATGTCCAAAAGATTCTCTCATGATACTAGTGATTTGTTCCAACAAGATCTTATCTTATCCTTTTGTTATGAAACAACCTTTCATAGGCAATTCAAATTCGAATTCAAATATTTGAATTCAAACATTCAAATATTCAAATTCAAATGTTCAAACATTCAAATTCAAAATTCAAATTCAAAGTTCAAATTTCAAATTTCCAAATTCAAATTTTAAAATTCAAATTCAAAATTCAAATTTCAAAATTCAAATTTCAAATTTCAAATTTCAAAATTCAAAATTTCAAAATTCAAATTTCGAATTCCAAAATTCAAAATTTAAATGTTTGATAATTAATTTAACTAATTAAATTAATTAGTAATGTCTTGGACTATCCAAGCCCATTACAATGATCCATGCGCTCTCCACCCCTTTAGGTGGAGTTCCAAACAACTTCTTAGGCTAATAACTATTATTAGGCCCAATATCTTTAATGCTAGAGCATCTAGACAATTATGTGTTTGTGTGTGACCCATTAGGTCCAACTTAGCCACTGACATAAATGGGCTTGGGCCCAATAAGCCCACAACTCATCTAATGACAACACAGAGCACTAGCAATGCTTTGTTGCCCCAGGACTAGTTAGATTAATGATTTGATCATCCTATTAAACATACTTGGTTGCCGTATGTTTGTCCCTTCGTCTCGGTTACCTTCCCATAAAACCTAGGGTAAGGAAACACATCAACCCTTGCGGTTTAGGGTTAGCTTTATATGAAATAAGGAGTCTTCAATTTACTGACTCTAAAGGCGGATCATCTTATGATCTCTTTTACTATGCATAGATTCCCGAGTCACTGTAAATGTCATCCTGATTTCTCCGGTTTAAGGATAACCTAATCTCTCACAGAAATTTGACGAATTCCTTTAGCTTATCACCCTAGCCCTGTGCCCTATCAGGACAAGCCCAAGAGCATACCTAGGAGTCTCCATGTTTCAGGCAGACGAGGTATACAGTCAAAGCATGCCTTCTAGAACACAGTCTAAGTGATAAATTTTGGTCTAAGGAAAGACATACCCAAATATGAAGAGACTATTCTAATGATACTATCTGTGAGATTTCCTCATAGAGTCTCTTTGTGGGTCCGTTCAGTGCGAGCTATACCCTTATAGGTCCACCCACGACTTTAGCTAAGACATCTCCATATCTGTAGCACATGAGGTCTATACCTTGTATCCATATACAAGTAGATAAGTCGTGCTAGTCTTACCCGAGATTACTGACCCCATTCTCAGTATCTCTAGACTAGGAACATAAAATTAGGAATAAACATCTGGTATTCTTGAATCCTCATGATTGTGATTTCATCACAGATACTCAAGAGATACCTATTTTATTCCACGGGGTTTATCAAGTTATTCATAATATATTAACATTAATATCGAGACAGAATTATGAGACAAGATAAAGAGTACTTTTATTTATTTGCCACAATATTAAAAAGGTCTACATCTCTGTCCTTATTTAATCATAAGATTGTCTCTAGGACACCCAAATACTAACAGTAGGCAAGTTTCGAAAATTTTGATGAATAGTGATTTTCTCAGTGTAAAAATACTGCGGTATAATTGTACCGATAAGCGTGAAAATTTTATCAGTATTTTTAGGAAACAAAAATATGTAATAAACCAGAAAATATGAAGGTTATGAATTTGTGGTCGAAATTAGGTGATTGATTAAATTTAAAACGCGTGTGGGACCCACCTAAGTCATAAATCACTTAAGTGACTTCACAACCCCATTTTCCTCTCATTTTCTCTCTCCTTCCCTCCTTCTTCTTCACGGTGACAGCCCTTTCATCACCTTCATTGTGCAAAAATTTCATTTCATCATAACTTAGCCGTTTCTCCACCGAATCCAAAGATTTATGTCTTGAATCGTGATGGAAAACACCTTCTAAACACATTGGTACCACTCTTGAGCCTTGAAACCGGTTGTGTGGGGAGATATTGCTCAATTTCAACTGCAAAAATTTGGGGGAAAATGGATGTTCATGGAGCTTTTTGATCTTCCATTGCTTGGAGGAGTCTTAGGGTAGCATCTAGCCTTGGTTGTGAGTATATTTCCATCCCATTTACATGGTTTGATTGTAGTTTATTTTCATGAACCCTAAACCTTGATTTGTTGATGTGTGATGTTATAGAGCTCAATTGGGAAAAGTTTGTACATGAAAGTGTCTTAGAATAATGTGTATTAGTGATAAATGCAATGAAAATTTTTGGTGAAAAATATGGATTTTGTAACTTAGAGAAATTTGAGGTGTCATGACTTTGAAAATTGGAAATGTGTTGGGATTAGATTAATGAGTTGTTGGATAATTATATATTGATATAATGGTATTGTAGGAGGTGTGGAATGATTAAAATTGAGTGAGCATTCTTTAGAAACCCCTAGTGTGCAATTCGGCCATAGGGTTTGTTTTTGGAGTTTGATGTTGTTTGTGTTGATTGGATAACACCGGAAAGAGAGGGATTCCAGAGATTGTGCTGGTATAGGACAGCAAAGCTGAGGATAGCTTATAAGAATTAATTGGTACTACCTATACTAACAAGATGCATCTATTTTTCGGTAGCCCGGATCGGAAGAACTCCGCAGTTAAGCGTGCTTGACTTGGAGCAATTCAGGGATGGGTGACCTCCTGGGAAGTTTTTCCGGGAAGTGTGCGAGTGAGGACAAAGTACGCTGAAAAGTCTCGTGTTAGTGTGTGGGGATAGTCGTTGATGCTTGCAAGTGGTCGTGTAACACCCCGTGTATACTCGAAATATTATCATTACATCGTATTAAGCGGTGTTTAATTAAAAATGTGGAATATTCTTTTTCTTTTCAATTATGATGTCATTATCAATTACCAACTTGATTACTTACTCAATTTCATAAAATATCGCCTGTATGTAAAATTGCAATAAGACATCTACTGAAATACCTCAATATATAGATAAAGTGTGTATCTAAATCACGACATTACATCAAGTAATCCGGACAATATCCTGATACATTATTACAACTCCAAAAGACTCTAGACATAATCAAGACATAATAATACTATGTGTCATGGACAATCCCCATGCTCACCAAATAAACATAGTAAACAACAAGTCTCAACACAAAACTCCATAAACATAACTGAAGCTATAAGCATATAAACCGCATGCAAATCCAGCATCCAATCATGGCAGCATAATATAACAACAATCTAACTCAGCTCCGGCCTCCTGCCGCCTGAGGTCTCAACATTATCTGACCCTGAAATAAGCATTCCCCAAACGTGGGGTGAGATCTCTAAACTAGAAATCTCAGTAAGACAAGGGGTCCTCAAGGATCTTCCACCCCAAGCTCACTTACATGTGCAATATAAGTTCAAAAGAATTTATATCATTATCAGTTCCAAAACTATGTAGTGCAACAGATATCTATGGCATGTGTGTAATCATTATCTACTGGCCAGAGAAATGTAGTAATACGTCTATTCCCTACATGTAGTACAAGGAACACCGCTTGCACCTCACCCACAGCCTCACCCTCTTGTATGTTCTACATACTCATGCTTACCGTATAGGTGAAACACCTCCATGCATATCAACAAGGCACTAACATACAATAGCTCAACAGCATTTCCAAAACATCAAAAGCATGTAACACAGCATGCATATAAACATACCCCCATGGGACATGGTGGAACCACAACATGGCTAAACCGAGGACACGAAAGCTTACCTCTAAGCTAGCTATCCAATGCCACAAGCTCAAAGTCCAATCACAGCAGATCACAATCTGATATGGACCAAATATAAATCAATAACATGTACCACATGCATACAAATTAAAGACAACGCCTTTTCATTACGTTTCCAAGTCTTAAAGCTTCTAACAAAGCCACAAGCCCTTAATCCCATGATTCTGGCTTAATCCATTAAAAACAGAAGTTCAACTTCATCAATCTAGGGTTTACAAACCCCCAATAGCTTACTGTATGCACAACACAGCTACTGTTCTGCGAAATCCCATAATATCAGGATATTCCTCGAGACCATATCCGGATATGCAATATCCGGATATCTTACTGTCCATATCCGGATATGCAATATCCGGATATACAGATTCACATATCCGGATATCCAATATCCGGATATCCCAAAACCACATATCTGGATATCCAATATCTGGATATCTGTTCGACAAATATCCGGATATTTCACGACAGAATGCAATTTCTGCATTTTCGTGAAGATATCCCTTAAAGGTTCCCTTTTTACCGATTTTAAACACCTAATCATGCATTTCTAGGCGTGTTAAACATTACCCAACAACAAGTTATCATCTTTTAGTCATTAGATGCATCAAGGTACCATTTTTAAGCCTTAAAACTCAAGCTAAAGGTTGGTGATCATACCACATCTCAAAAACAGCAAAGGGAGATGCTCTTGGAGCTCACTAGAAGCTCCCACAGTCCAGCACACCCAAGGACACGAAAATGGACCAACAAGTTTAGTTCTTTCTCCCCAAAGATGACACCTTGAAGCTCAAGTACCAACTCCAAGCTCTCACAAACAAACTAACCAAAGTCAGCCTCAAAACCTCACACACAGCAGCTGGAGTACCACTGAAGAACACCCCCACTCACCCACAATGATGCCTCTCACTCACACCAAGTGTTTAGGATGATGAAACAACCAAGAAAATGGGTTCAAGGTTGAGTTTTGGTCAAGAACTAGAGAAGAAAGCAATGGAACAGTGCTCCCTCACAAACTGATCAGCTCATTCACGAAGGAAGAAAGGAGTCTAGGGTTTTGTGCCCATAATAAGAGTATATATAGGCCACACAAGCATTAACTCACAGTATTAACTTTAATTGCTACACTTAGCATTTTAATCCCAAACTTTGGATTATGAAACTACATAATTTTCTAAGATTTATCATATTTTTCTTATAATTTTCTGAGCACCTTTCCGATACGCACTTTTCAAAGCCAGTACCGGTTTCTAGCACCAGTTCTCATTATTTGGACTTGAAACTCGTTTTACAACTCCTACATATTATTCTAGTAATTATCATGCACTTACTTTAATTTTCCGGGATACTTTTTCGGCACGCATTTATACTGACTAGCAGAACCGGTATCTACATTTTTCTTCCGAAAAGCGACTTTCAGCATTCTTAATCACTTATTATGATAATTAAGCCTCATAAATAATTATTAGGGTCAATTATGGAATCATTTCCTATTTTTGCATAATTAATTAATTAAATACCTTAATTAACGGTGCGGGTTCTTACAGGTCGGACGTTAGGCCTCTCATCCAGTACGGTGTGGTTCGAGGACGAACCAAGCGGAAGCTGGTGGGCATGTAACATCCCGAGTGCTGACAATTGTATGGTTAGTGGAAGAGCTAATGTACAATTGAATGTATGGTTAGTGGAAGAGCTAGCGTACTGTTGGGTGGTTTGCTGATGGTGGAAAAATATAAGTTCTGATAGGGGACGTTCCTCTGTTTTTGCAGAACACAGATTCGTCCCTTAGTTCCAACCCAAGTGCGCAAGTGCACGCATCAAGTAATAAAGGGAGTATTAATGCCCAAATTATCGTTCCCACGAGGATAGAGTGCTAATTATTGTTTTATCACTGTTTATATAGAGTGAAAATGAGAAGAAATTTAGTAAATAAACTGTCGGGTCAAACGTTCCCTACTGTCTTGACAACGTTCCTCAGGAACAGTAGGTTCAATCTGATGGCAAACATTTGATCGCTGCGTTATGTATGTGATCCTTCCTGTTTAGAAGAAGGTGAGATAACAATCATTGGAGTTTTATAAGTGCTAAATGAAATAAAATAAAACTACTAAAACAGAAAAAACTATAATCAAGAGAAAACAGGGTGGTGGTTAAAACAGTTTAACAGAAGGAACAGATTCACTGCTTCACTCTTAAAGGGGATGTTTTCTCTGCTCAAGACTTAGCCAGTATGTACCCAATTTCCATTGGCGCACAATGAATATAGCTTACTTAGCCAAAGAAATACAAAAAGCTTCGGTCAAGAGTTTTGAAAACAGTTCTTTAAGAGTTTCACAGTTTACTCGTTCCACAGATAGTTCAGCTCATGGCTGATAATTTAAACATAATTATTCTCAACTGAGATCACATAGACCCGAGATTCAGTCAAGAGATAATGATTGGAACGAAGAGAAAAACACTTATATTAAATTAAAAGACAGTTTACAAAAGTAAACAGAAAATGGAGAAAGATGGGTATTTGCTCGTGAGGTGTCTTGATGGTTGTTTACAAAGAAAAGAAAATGGGTTGTCACTTAACTACAGTTACAACTTAATTAAACTAAGTTACTGACTACTACTACTACTAGGTGATCTTCTTCCTTCTAAAATTTAATCCCTCCAGAATCCGATGATGTTTTTGTATGAGGGTGGTCCTATTTATAGATGGAAGCAGAGTGGCAAGCTTGTAAATCCTTTGGAGCAAGTTGCTTAAATGAGGGGACGGGACGGTGGCAGCAGAGTATGGAAGCTGCGCAAATTGCTGGATGGAACAAGGTTTGGTGATGATTAGCCGTAGTTTGCAGGCCTTCCCATGTTTTGCTTCTCTTTTCAGCCAATGAGAACTCTTGATTCCCTGCTCTTCACGTTTCCAACTGCTCAGTTGGTGCACCGCCTTGCTTTTTAGAAGTCTTTAACTCTACGTTACCTGCAAAGTGTATAGAAGCATTAAATGAATGGAGCAGGTGCATTAAATGCTTCTCAGTCCATTCCCCTTTTAATATATTTTAAAGGAATACGTTACCATTCATTCCCCCACTGTGTTTTTGTCACAAATGTGTAAAACAAGTGATTTTCATGCTGAAAATGCTCATCAGAGGAGGGAACGCATGGTATTTTGCCATCAAAATGGGCTTAGATGGGATCGAATTTACGTCCCACCAAACACCCCAAAACTAAATTGTTGGTTGTCCTCAAACAACTCAGAAATATTGTATTGGTCTGCCCAATTTAAAAGAATAGCATAACAGAAAGGAACTTGAGCCAGTGAGCAACCATGAACTTTTCAGAAAATGAACTACTCTCCATAGTAAACAGTAAGAGTATTCTGTCCCCAGATAAGAGAAGGTTGCTGATCTCTTGTCTCACTGTCACTCATGGGTTGGTGTTTTCTCTGTCCATTCCTGGATGTGATTCTTCAGAACTTGCCTTTATGCTGCGTTCCTATGAAGTACAGTTGTCTTTCGTTCCAAGGATTTCTTTGATAGGTAAGTGTATTGAACTGTGGAAGAAGTGGTTGCCTGATTTGTGGGATCAAGGAACGTTTAGCTTTTGTGCCTTTGACTTTGGACTTTTTCTATTTTGAGGGAACACCTTTTCTTGAACCTTTTTCCCCCTTTGGAGGAAGGTTTTCTGGTTTTTCTTGAATTCTTTTGAATGGTTGTTCCCCTTTTTCTTTGTTTTTCTTCTGTCCTCTTTTGGTTCATTGTTGGGTACGTTCCTTGTTCTTTCTGATTGACCAGATGGTGTATGATGGAGGTGAGGTGAGTGTGTGATTCTATTTTGATCTTTGACAGCAGAATTCATCTGTCTTCAGCAGTACTTACAGCATCAAGGCAAGCTGAGAAGTTTCATTGTGGTTACACCTCAGGAACGCTCTCAGAAGTAGGTGTTTCGCATTTTTCTGTTCCTTACCAGTTTGAGTTCACACAGATCAGCTTCTTTAAAAAATCTGAGGATTAAATTCCCTGCACTGTTTCTATTTTCAAGTACTCAGAGAAAGAACAAGCATGATTAGTCAGTGACTTTGTGTTTCATGTATGTTAGTTAATCCAAAAGAATTGGGCAGTCTTAATACTACAACTAAAATGCATGTATATACCAAACTGTTTGATCAAAAAAAGGTCTTTTTCATTGCAAAAAGATTAATTACAAGGGAACGAAAAGAAACTAAATTAAAAACAGAATTAAAACAACTAAGCTAAGATAATTAGGAGGGTTTCTCCTTTTCATTGTGGAGGTCTCCTGTCCCAAGGGTTCCTCTTTGAAGCTTCAGCTTCCTTGGCTTCATCAATCTCCTTCTGTGTCAATGGTCTCCTCCTGAGCAGATCTTGTAATCTGCGGACTTCATTTACAGGGAGCCATTTCTCAGCATCTTTCAGTAGATCGCTGATGATTGCGACCAGGGAGTTGATGGTGGACCTCATCATTGTTCTGCTATGGCGAATGTGGACAATCTCATTATTAACCTCTATCAGTCTCATCTCCAGCTGATAAATTTTCTTCTCCAAGTATGTTCCAAAGGCCCTGAGGGCTTCCTTTGTTTCTTTCCTTTCTTCAGCATGCTTGAGGAGGATCTTGTTTAGCAGGAGTTCAGCTCTGTGCTTATGCAGAGAGTTTGAGAGTATCAGGGAGTCAGATGCTCTTATGATTTCTTCTTTGACAGCCTTGAGTTTGGATGCATAGAGGCAGTGTTGGCTTCTTGGATGTTGGTCTTGATGATGCTGAGTTGTTGTTCTTTTTCTGCCTTCTGCTGTTCCTGGAATTGGTTGAAGGCAGAGGAGAGCTGTGTCAGTCCGTCCCTTAGAGCCTTTAGCTCTGCATTGGTGCTTGTCATATCAGGTTGGGGAACGGATTGCCTTGCTGGCAACAGTTTTTCTATTTTCTTCCCCATCATCTCAAAAATCTCAGCAATCCCAATTTGTGATTTCTTCCTAACTGGGAGAAGGATTGCTGTAGCAGGGGAGGAGGACGGCTGCTGGTTTTGCTGTTGGCTGCTACCAGCAGTCAAAGGTGCTTCAGGTGCTTGCCTGGTCTCATACTCTGGTGGTCTGGATGATGAGGGCATGGTCATAGCTTGTTCCTCCATTAGTGGAGGAATTGCCATCCCTTCTTCCTCTGCCAGAGCTCTAGCTAGAGCTTCATCCCCAGTGGTGTCAGGACGATTGATGGGGTACAGAAGAGGGCCTCCCAGACTAATTTTCTGGGAACGGATGGCTTCACCTTCTTTCTAGGGGATTTCACAAGAATCCCATTTCCTTTGTCATCTTTCTTTTGTGGTTGAGCTTCTTGCTCAACCACTGGTGTTTCTGCAGGAGGTGCTGCTTCTTTGTCTTTCTGTCCCTCTCCTTGTTGTTGCCTAGGAGAGGGTTGTGGGGTGATTTGTTGTAGTGGAGAGTGAGTAGGTGGTGGGGATGGAATGTCAGAAAATGTCGAGTCTGAGCTGCTTGGGGACGTCTCCTTTGCAGCTGGTTTTGGTGCTGACATTCTGCCAGCCTTCAGCCTTTTTGCCAAAGGCTCTTTGTCTTCACTCTCCTGGTCAGAGAGGGTGATAGGCTTTGCAGAGGATGCTCCCTCTGGCCTATTGCTATTGAGGACCCTCTTTATCCTCTGACTTGAACGTTCCCCTTTTCTTGGGGGAGGTTTGGCAGGAGATTTCTTCTCGCCCTGCTTGCCATCAGTAGCAACAGGGGTATCCTTCTTCACCTTGGTAGGAGGTGGGATGGTTCTTCTGGCCGGAACGTGGCCAGAGGAGGAGGATTTTGTAGGAGTGGTCTTGGTGGTCTCCTTTAGTGAGGCCACAGATGTTTCCTCCTCAGTATCTCTGGTGGGGGAACGTCTAAGATTGGTAGGGATAGGTTGGGTGGTGTCAATGTAGGTGCTTTTAAGACTGTTCTAGGTCTTAGCATCAATGATAGATGCCACCTTCTTGGTGTCATCTGAGTGATCCTCTACACCAGCTCTCCTGCAGAGTTTGGTGATGAGGCAGGGAAGGAAGATCGTAGTCTTTCTTATGTCCCTCTGCAAGCTGTTGTAGATGAAGGTTACTGCATCAAAAGGGATGTGCTTGATGATGCAGTAAATTTGAACTTGAAGTCCCTAGCTAGCAGAGGCTTCATGAGAGGTGGGGGTGATGTTGGAGTTGGCAAACAGTGCCCAGAACCTGGCTATGTCCTTCATGCTCCCCTTGCAGAGGGACCCTTTGTAGTAGTTGGGATTGTCCAGGGCTACTGTCTGCTTCAGATCCTTCTGAAATTGGTACACCTCCCTATTATCCAAATACTCCTGGTATGGACATTTGGTGACGGAGGGAAGGTGGAGTACTTCCTGGACAGCAGCGGGGGAAAATGATACTTGTTTTCCCTTCACTGTGACCACATCCGGTGCCTCCTCTTCGGACAGCCTCCTCGTCTGGTATAGGAATTCCCCCACCCAGTTCAAGTTTAACTCACTGTCATCAGTGGCGAAAAGCAACCACCGAAGTTTGTCCAGTGATTCCTTCACAAATGAAGGCAGAACCACTTTGTTCTGATGCAGAGAAATGTTCCTTTCTGGGTACAGAATGATGGTGGGTTCAGTGAGCTCTGGTTCTTCGCCGCGGTTGGCTACAGGGGTCACTTTAAATGAAAGCTTAGTCATTTTGTTCAGAAAGGGAGTTAGGGCACAAATACAGGAGGGATAAAAGGGTTCTGAGGTTAATGGAAGTAGTAGAACTTGAAGAAATCAGAGATCGAGTTTAAATAGACTGTGGGGGAGAAAATGAAAGGTTTCTGGGACATGGAGGTTAAGGAGAGGAGGTTGGAGAGGTAGTGGAATGGGGACGTTACAGAACGAGTGGTCAGCAGTAGGTGACTAGTTACTGATGGGATAAGTGTGAGAAGATGGAACGATTTAGGTCAAGACGTGGGAGAGAGGGAAAAGAAAAGGGTGCAGTTGTCTTAATGGTTGAGGAGACGGTTGCTTTTCTGCGCGCGTTTCCAAGAATTGCAATGAATGCAAATTGGATATGGCTGCGTATCTTTTTAAGTGACTCAGCAGGGACAGGTGTCCCAGTCACTCTTATCTCCTAACCCAAGGAACGTTCCCTTTGTCTTTTCCTACTTAATAAATAAATAACTAACTGAAATAAATAATAAGAAGATATGCAAAAGTGAGTACTAAATAAGGAAAAGGGAACTTACTAACCTATCACTTATTATTTAATAAATCTAAATGAACATGTAACAAAATATTTAATTATATCTATACGTATATATATATATATTGGGATTGTGTGGTCAGGGACCACCTCAAAACTACGTTCCTAGAACGGAACGTACTTTATTTGGACTTTTTGGAGAGGAACATCAGACGTTCCCTCTTTTTTGGGAGCTGTGTGGTTATGGATAACCACCCCAAAACTTTGCTCTTTGTTAGGGAGCAAATGTATCTACTGGGTTACCTCCCAGTCAGCGCTTAGTTTAATGTCTTTAGCTAGACATGGTATTTACCTCTCAAGGTGTTTCAGAAATGGTTGAGGGGACCTCAGTGTCCCCTAGTAGTGATCCTGGTGTTCTGGTCTGAAGGTTGGTAGTGATCTGCCCCAGATGGGACTCAATGTTCCTAACCACTGCATTATTCATGGTGATATATTCCTTGACATAATTTTCCAGGTTGTTGATGCGTGGGTCATCTCTGTGGAACGGAACATAGTTGTTTCTTCTTTGTTCAGACGTTCCACTGCTGCTACCTTGCTGATACTGCTGCTGATTGTTGTTGAATGGTCCTTAATGATAGTTCCTCCAGGGCTTGAATGTGTATTTCGTCCTGCTTGTTGATTGTCTCTGGTGAAGTTCCTATTGCCAAAATTTTCTGCATAACACACCAATGCAGTGGATGAGAAGTCTGTTGAGTCATGAAGGTCACCACAGGATGAGCATGGTTCTGTTTCAGTTG
>NW_026898049.1:0-43565 GCF_033153095.1 Gastrolobium bilobum | reverse complement strand
CCTTTCCACTAAGCATACAACCTAGCCCCTAGTGCTTGTCCATTGGCCCTTTCTCCAATGACACAACAATACTATATGAATGCAAACATACCGTAATACTAACATTACCACTCAATCATCCATTCATAAACCATCACTTCCATAAAAGCAATGGTGGAACAACAAGAGGGATTAACCTCCAAGATCCAAAGGTTTACCTCTTAATGCTTTCCCTCCTTTTGCAAGCTTTCTTCTAGCTCACCTATCCAACAATCCTTCTTGGGATCTCAACTTGGTAATTCCTTCCAATCACCAACACACCCAATCCAAATGAGCTACTCAAGCTCCATGGCTTCCACTAATGGTTGGTCACTCAATGTGGTTCCTCTTGCTTCAATCCTATAAACACAAAGGACACCATCAACACAACCAATCCAAGCCATAGCTCAACAATGCAAGAAACTCGATATTTCAAGCATGAATTTTCCAAGATTTTGAACATAGCTTAAATAACAATCTAAACTCATTTCTACCGTTTATTTAACCTTCCTAGCATTTTTCACAACATACACTAAGTCTCAATCTTCCTAGAACATAGCCAATCTACTCACATTACCATAAAACCCTAAAACACTATTCATCAAAACCTAAATCATGCAAAACTCAAGGAATTTGTGTGAAAGAGAGTGGAAAACTCACCACCATGGATCACACAACAAGGCAAGGTTGCTCCTCAAGCTTCTATGGAGGTAGAAGCCAACAAATCTCTCCACTTTCCAAATGGGTCGAAACTTTGGAGAGAGAAATCCCACAACACACCACCCCCCACTAAGAACCAAGCTAGGATTAAGGATGAGGGGAAGAATCTAAGTGGTTTAAGCTTTTGAATCAAGAAAAAAGGTTAAGAATGGAGGGAGCTAGGGTTTTCCTCTCCTTTCTCTCTTCTCCCTCTCCTCCTCTCCTTTCTTTCTTTCTTCTCTTTTCTTTTCTTGTTGTCGACGGGAATGGGAGGGATTTGGGGTTCTTTTATGGCATGGTCACTTAACTTTGGTTAAGTGGAATAAAGTGGGTATTGGTTCATCTATCTATTCAACTCCATTAATCACCAAACTTTCCCCAAGTGTCTGGAATATTTTTCTAGGAATATTTCCACTTCCATTTTTATATTTTGGGTACTTTTGTCCACACCCATTTATACTCCTTAATTTTCACCGAGTACACTTTTTACCTCGAAAGTGACCCTAATTAATTTAATTAGGCCTTTTACTTATTTTAACTCACTAATACATGCCAATTTACTTAATAACATGTAATTTACTATTTAATTAGGTTAGAGATATTATATTCACCCCACCTTTTAGCGATTTTGTCCGCAAAATCAGGAACATACCTATTCCTGAACTCGGGCTACCGCCAGAGGAACTCGTTCTCCCCGTTACCAACTGGACAGGTCAGGCCTTCTGGCTTCCCACTGAATCTCGATCATCAAAATGGTTTTTACCACTATACTTATGCACACCTTGCCACTAGGTGCAAACCTTTGAGATTATAAGTAATACTTGATTCCCTCAAGCCTATTTATTTTAACCCTATCAAGGTCTCTATCCTTCTGTCTGGTACGAAACCATAAACTACCATGGTCTTACCTGATCAACCTATTACCTCTTATCTTTCTTGTCTATCAACTCCAAGTTCTTTTCCTTTCAATTTTCTCATGTTTTATCATTACAAGGGTGTTAAAAGTAAACCTCACAAAATTTTCCATTTCGTGAACTAGTCCCTTCACTACGACTGTGAACCCTTTCTAAGTTCTCAATCTAATATTAGTCATTTTTCTAATATTACCATCTACTTGTACTTTAGTACCTCAGTCTTCTTACTGATAGTAAACTTTCCTATTTATTTGTACACTAGTTTTCTCACTGATAATACCATGCCACTGAAACATCAGTGCTTCAGTCTTCCACTGATAATACTAACTACACTCATAAAGGACTATCAGCCCTTTCACCGATGACCCTATCAGTCCTTTCACTGATAGTACAATCCTTACATAAACTTTTACTTAGATATTAGTCCTTCCACTAATATCACGCACCAATCCTTTCACTGGCACGCACATCAGTCCTTCCACTGATGATTTTATCAGTCCTTTCACTGACTTTACACACCAGTCCTTTCACTGATGATTTTATCATTCAATGGTACATTAGTCCCTTTCACTAACCATACCATCTTTCCTCTCACTTCATGAGTTACTCTTAGGGAAACATTTCTTTTAAAACAAATTTTTATCTGGGTGCTTCCAAGAGTCACTACTCTTAGGAATTATTCCATTAAGAAAGCCCCATATCCATTTATTCTCCTATTTAGAGAATTTAAGCTAATAATTCACATCCATCTTAAATGCAATTTCATATAACATAAACTCACAAGAACAATCATTTTCACACCCTCATGCAATAGTCTTTTATTCTTTGCCTCAATACATTAACATACAATCAGGCATAACTATGCATGTTATCAGACTACTTTTCTTTGTTATACCTTCACCTCCTAATGGTTTTTAGCCGTAAGCTAAACCTAGAGGTTTACAGTTTGGTCCATAATTCTAGCTTTTCATTTCATTAATTCTTTTGTTAACTTTAACTTTTGTGGTTATAGAGCCTATGCTCCACTTGATCAGACTAACGTCAAATCTGTCAATTAAACACAATGTTCACTCTCACAGACATTGCATGCATCATCAAGAATACATCACTCACATGCATGCATTACACTTTATGCAACAACATGTCTATCATCATTACAGTGGGTGGACAATTTACAAGAAAGAAATTTTCAAATCATACCTTCAACTTGCCTGAGAGTTTCCTCCCCATCATGTGGCTCTAAGGTATAATCTTGACCTCCTACTCGAGATCCAACAATTGCGTGTACATTTGAAATCCGATCAGTCCTAGTAAGACATACATTAGCAAAGTGACCCAGTTGGCCACATTTGAAGCACGACTTTGTTCCGTACCAACATGTGCCTCTATGTGTCTTCCCGCATGTGTCACATTTAGACAGGGGGAATTCACTCACAACTGTCTCTCCTTGGTTGGCTTTTCTCTTAAATTAATCATCAGATTGCTTCGCTTGCAATTTCTTTTTTCCATTCTTGTCATCTATTTTCTTATTCTTTTCTAAAGTAGAGTCAGTTGCTCCACTAGCACCTGACGCTTGTGTCCCAGAAGACTTCTTGCTCTTTGCCACATTATAAACTTCTTCTACTTTCCGGCATTGGTTCACAAACTTGCTAAACTCTCGGATATCACAATTAGACATCTTCCAAGACATTTTCTCATTTAGACCCCATTGAAATTTAGAGGTCATCTCGGCCGGAGTAGGTAAGGCTCTCCCATAGTTGGCGTACTTCACCAATTCGTTGAATTTAGCAAAATATTGGTCAATTGACATCGACCCTTGCTTTAAATCATTGTACTCGTTCTGCTTCTGCTCCCTAGCCTCCCTAGGGAAGTAGTTGTCCAAGAATAACGTCTTGAACAACCGCCAGGTGATTTCCCGGCCTTCAGCTTCTAAGGGCTGCACTGTATTGGTCCACCAATCCTCAGCTTCCTCTTCCAGCATATACACGGAGTAGACCAACTTCATTGCATTAGGGTATCTCATCACCCTGAAGATCTTCTCCATTGCCTGGAGCCATTTTGCTGCCGCCATTGGTTCATAGCCTCCCTTAAAGGAAGGTGGTTTGTGTTTTCGAAAGACCGTCAGTCTCCTTTCTTCAGCTTCACGTTCATCAAAATGCTCAACACGTGGTTGACGAACCTCAACATGTTGACTGTGACTATCAGAATGGTGACTACCCTCACCCTCATTGTTACCCACTACAGCCTCTTCTTGTAAAAGAGGTGGAGAAGGCGTGGCAGTGTGAGGAGGAGGAGTGGGTTGTCGGTTTGCAGGTCTGGCACCCCTCAACGTCCTCAACTCGTTCATCATCACGGCCATGGCATTATGTGAGTCTTCATTTCTCTTCAACAAATTTTCATTGGCTTGCCGGCTAGCAGCTAACTCCCTTTGAACGGCTGCAAGAGTTTCAGCCACGAGATCCGGTTGCCCGCCCGTTGCCCCACGGCCACTTCAGGGCCTAACAAGAGCAGCCAAAACAGTCTGGCTGAGCATTGGCATTCGATGTTTCAGGGTTATTCAGGTTCCTCGTCATGTCACTACTTATGTTACACAAAGAAATGAGTTGATCAGGCTCATACTTAGTGATCACAAATGCAATAATCATAAAGAGTACCAAAACAACTATAAAGCATTAAACACCAAGCATATACATAACAATAGTCCACAAGTTTCCCTACAAAAATGCTTTGATACCATAAAATATAACACCCCGTTCTAGAACCGGATTGTTATCATTACGTACGGCATTATGCGCAGTTACAATCTCAAGATTGAATTAAAACACGGATAACCTTTTTTCCTTTTTATTTATAAAAGCTTTTGTTCAAAATCCATTTCCGTAATTAAATTAATCCCTGTATTGTGATTATAACTCAACTATATGTGGAATTATCACTGTAAGTCCCACTTTAATTGCTTTTAGAAACTAAACGCATCCATTGTTTATTTATTTAAGAAATTCCTATTCTAATTTTATGGCCTCCAATTTCTAATATGTTATAGGATTTTTCATTAGCTATGCGTGGTTTCAAACCGCGCTCAAATCGGAGCATCGTAGCTCAAGTTACGCATTTTCTAAGAAAAGGGTGCAAAATTCCCAGGACCCCCACGCCCATAGCGTGGGCAAACAGATAGGTTGACGCTGAGAGCGTGAATCTCACGCTCAGAGCGTGGATGTTCTGCAGCAAACACCCAAAACATGACAATTTGACCTCCTATGGTATTCTACTCATAACTTGAGTTTTACTCATCCAATTTACACAATCTTGGTCTCTATGGAAAGCTAAGAAAAAGATCTACAACTTCCATGAGAACACAAGGATCCAAATCTATCATATAAGATACGAAAATTGGACAACAAGATGGTATATCTCTACTTTTACTTGAATTTTCAACCTAGAGGTCTTCTTTCACCTAATTGACAATCATATCATTCTTTCAATGCATGAATTCTAGTCTTTCAAAGTACTCATACACTAGGAGAAGCATGCATACCATTTCATCATACATACATCTTCATTAATTACAACAAGTCTTAATTACAATTCATGGGACTTAGCTACAAAATAACTATGCTCAATCCCTTGGCTCTCAACAACAAAAGAGGTACCAAAAGAGATGAGCATAGGCTAAGTCCATCCAATAAAGCATAATATACATATGACAATTGACTTTCAAATAGAAGTCCTATACATGGTATCTCTACATGTAAGGAATCTCAAAATATCATATTCCAGGTACCATCTACTCACGCTTCTTGCCTCTGTCAACATCACCTCTAACCGTACCTGAAATGATGCCCCACAACACGGGGTGAGATAAAACTCAATAAACCCAGGGTTCTTGGAGAGCTCCTCCAACCCCAGAGTTCACTTCCTGCATGAAGGGTTAGTATCCACATGGCATGTAATGCATCATATATCCAGAGGCAATAACAGTAATGATTTAATTACAGCATACTCATGCATTCAAATGGCCACAGAATTAAACAATCAAATCATCACACACGCTTCAGTTGCATCTTAGTCCTTTCCACTAAGCATACAACCTAGCCCTTAGTGCTTGTCCATTGGCCCTTTCTCCAATGACACAACAATACTATATGAATGCAAACATACCGTAATACTAACATTACCACTCAATCATCCATTCATAAACCATCACTTCCATAAAAGCAATGGTGGAACAACAAGAGGGATTAACCTCCAAGATCCAAAGGTTTACCTCTTAATGCTTTCCCTCCTTTTGCAAGCTTTCTTCTAGCTCACCTATCCAACAATCCTTCTTGGGATCTCAACTTGGTAATTCCTTCCAATCACCAACACACCCAATCCAAATGAGCTACTCAAGCTCCATGGCTTCCACTAATGGTTGGTCACTCAATGTGGTTCCTCTTGCTTCAATCCTATAAACACAAAGGACACCATCAACACAACCAATCCAAGCCATAGCTCAACAATGCAAGAAACTCGATATTTCAAGCATGAATTTTCCAAGATTTTGAACATAGCTTAAATAACAATCTAAACTCATTTCTACCGTTTATTTAACCTTCCTAGCATTTTTCACAACATACACTAAGTCTCAATCTTCCTAGAACATAGCCAATCTACTCACATTACCATAAAACCCTAAAACACTATTCATCAAAACCTAAATCATGCAAAACTCAAGGAATTTGTGTGAAAGAGAGTGGAAAACTCACCACCATGGATCACACAACAAGGCAAGGTTGCTCCTCAAGCTTCCATGGAGGTAGAAGCCAACAAATCTCTCCACTTTCCAAATGGGTCGAAACTTTGGAGAGAGAAATCCCACAACACACCACTCCCCACTAAGAACCAAGCTAGGATTAAGGATGAGGGGAAGAATCTAAGTGGTTTAGGCTTTTGAATCAAGAAAAAAGGTTAAGAATGGAGGGAGCTAGGGTTTCCCTCTCCTTTCTCTCTTCTCCCTCTCCTCCTCTCTTTCTTTCTTTCTTTCTTTCTTTCTTCTCTTTTCTTTTCTTGTTGTCGACGGGAATGGGAGGGATTTGGGGTTCTTTTATGACATGGTCACTTAACTTTGGTTAAGTGGAATAAAGTGAGTATTGGTTCATCTATCTATTCAACTCCATTAATCACCAAACTTTACCCAAGTGTCTGGAATATTTTTCTAGGAATATTTCCACTTCCATTTTTATATTTTGGGTACTTTTGCCCACACCCATTTATACCCCTTAATTTTCACTGAGTACACTTTTTACCTCAAAAGTGACCCTAATTAATTTAATTAGGCCTTTTACCTATTTTAACTCACTAATACATGCCAATTTACTTAATAACATGTAATTTACTATTTAATTAGGTTAGGGATATTATAAGATTCATGGTTGGACATGAATTGGAGTTTTATGTTTTTCTTTGACATAATTTTATCTAGTTGTATTTTTATTAGTTCCTTAATCCCTATTAAGAAATGCTCCAAGGTTATAATCTTGGTACTTGTACAACATGATACTTTTCAAATTGTTGAAAATCTAGTGTTTTGGTAGAAAAGGATGAAAAGGGAGAAAAAAGACTAGAATAATTTTCTCTCTCTTATGTATTGTTACTTGATTTTTGATAAAAAGGATAATGCATTAACCCCTATTAAACTAGGAATTAGGTTAATTAGTAAACTCCTAACCCTAATCTAATAAAGGAACAAATAACTAACTAAAGATGAGATAAAATCTCTAAGAATAAGTTATATCTAATAAAGGAACAAATAACTAACTAAAGATGAGATAAAATCTCTGAGAATAAGTTAAGTTTCCTAACAAGATAAATTCCCTTCAAACAAGGTAACAAAGTTATCCCTAAAATAATATAAATTCTCCAAATATATTGTGAATTATTCTGTTCTTCTAAATATTATGTAGATATTCTAAACGAAATAGTTGTGTGTACAGATTTTACTTTGTCCATTTAGGGGTTTGGATCAAATGCAGCAACAAATGACATGTTATAACTGGATCTCATTAAAATTATTTTATATAACCTGATCAGTTTGTATTTTGACAAAGAGTGATTAAGGAAAGCTGTATTTGAGACAGTGTGTAAAATGCTTAAATGGATTGCTCAGTGTTGACTCTTGATGAGTTATTCGCAACTTTGGAAATCAGCAGTAATAGGCTTGAATCAGTAGTTAATATGTTCAATGTTGAGGGCGAAGAATATAGAGGAGAGAAAGGGAAGAATGAGGCAAGCAATGTTCTAGTCAGAATCTTGGGAATGAGGAACGAACCCTTCAAAGAGTCTAGGCTATCTCTTTAAGTTTTTTTTTTTTTTTTTTTTAGTTTCTTTGCTAATTTCCTTTTAGTGTAATCCATATATGAGCTGGCACAATATTAATATTAGAATCAGATCATTATGGAATTACATTTTAATACAACTCATATTTTTCTGATCCAGTTTTCTATCGTTTTGACTCTTCTGATTGCATTTTTTTCCACTACTTTTACAATGGGGCAATTGCATCTCTCTGTTATAACTGTCCAAAGTGTGAAGCATCTTAGGTTAACTTTCTATGTTAATTCTTTGTCAATCTCTAATGCATTAATAAGGAAAATTTCTGTGTAATATGATTTATATGCATATCCTTTGGAATTAACTGATCTAAACTCTCTCGCAGGTTCAGTATATGGGTGAACACTCTCACATGTCAATTGAGTTTGATAATGTAAGTAGATCTTTACATCTTCAAATCTTACGGTTACTTATATAGCTTTTTTTCATGCATGCTGACTGTGGCTTTCGTGCTTTTTCCCTTAGAGAGAATTTAAAATTTTAATTGATTACAGCAACTTGGGAATGATATTATTTTATGTGGTTTGATTATTACTTTATAATAACTCTCATTAACATTTAAGTGACAGACAATAAATGGTAACAAAAAAACATGAGGATTAGGGCAGAAGCAGAGCCACATTCTTCTGTCACTGTCTATGTGGGCATTTGCATACACTAACTCTGACAATCCCATCCCATGAATAGGAAATGCTATAATGAAGTTCCCCAAACCATCTTTTGAGTTTTGCCCCCTCCCAAACATTTGAGTTATCATTTATAAGGATTGTTTCTTCTAATATTTCAAATTCAAGGGGCAACCTTGAAAAATACTGCTGTGCTTATGACATGGCCATTGGCTTTTCTGGCCCTTATTTTTACAAGTAAAGAAAGCACCACCAATGAAGCTTGTAGAATATTCTAGAGTCTTTTTTAGAGTCTAGTCTCTTTGATTAGTGTGATGCCTCTTCGTTTGTTGTGTACTTTTATTTATTTTTATTTATTACTTCAACTCCTTAACTACCTTGTAATCTGTATATATAGAACCCTTTGGGTGTCAATCAATATATGAAAAAATTTCTATCTTATATTTCATCATGGTATCAAGAGCAGGTTATCCTGTGGTCATCTTGTAAACCTCGACGTCTTTTTTTCCATTTTTCTTTTCACTGTTATTCTTCTATAACCCAGATCACATATCTGGACCACTCCAATCACGAAACCAAGGCCACCACTGGACTCATAAGCCATTTCCGAGTCGACCCACGTCAGCCCCGTCGCCGGAAAGTCAGCCACGCGCCGCCACAGCAGAGCAGCCTCGCCGGCGCATGTGAACTACGCGCCGCCCTGCCGGCCTCCGTTTGACACGCGGCTTTCACAGAATAGCTCGCCTGGCCTCCCTCTTCCTGTTCTGAGGGTTTAAATCACGATTGGAGCACTTTTTTTGCTGGGTCCTGTTGTTTCCTCTTCGTCAAGCTCGTCAAGCTTTGTTCTGAACGTTGTGTTTTTTTTTTTTTTTTGAACAATGGAAGATGAAAATAATAAGGCTGAGAATAAGCATTCTGACAAATCATCCGGTGGAGTTTCCGGTGTCTCTCCTCCTCCCTATTCTTCGTCTTCCGGAGACAACCAGATTACAAACCACCGTTTAAACGGTAAGAATTATGTGCAATGGCATCAATCTGTCAAGCTGTTTATCCAAGCAAAAGTGAAAATGAGGTATCTTGATGGAAAAAAGGAAAAACCCGAAGCTGATGAACCTGATTATGATAAATGGATGACTGAAAATGCCTTGGTCATGACCTGGTTTACTAACTCCATGGATCTTGATATCAGTCAAACTTATTTGTTTCTTGATACGGCTCAGGAAATTTGGGATGCCGTTAAAGAATATTATTCTGACCTGGGCAATGCTTCTCAGGCTTTTGAACTCAACACCAAGGTAAGAGAGTTACATCAAGAGGGGATGTCTGTTACTGAATACTTTCTTGCTTTAAAAACTCTGTGGCAGGAGTTGGATCTTTATGATGCAGCAGATCTTCAAGGTTTAGAAGCTAATGCAAGGTTTAAGAGTTACTTAGAGAAAAGACGTCTCTATGATTTTCTTGCTGGCCTTAATTGTGATCTTGATGATGTTCATGGTAGGATATTGGGTCAGAACCCATTACCTTCCATTGCAGCTGCTTTTTCTATGGTACGACGAGAGGAACTTCGCCGAAAGGTAATGTTGGGAGACAAGAACTCTAAATCCTCCGATGTATCTGCCTTAGTAGCAAAACATACTCCTCGTCCCCCTAGTGATGCAAAACGTTCTGATCGATGGTGTTCTCATTGCAATAAGAGTGGTCACACTCGCGAAAAATGTTGGGAAATTCATGGAAAACCAACAAACTGGAAAACAAAGGGGCTGAACAAGAGTCGTGCTTATCAAATCTCTTCTGATGATAAGGGTGAGGAGTCTCGTGCCTCTCCAAATTCCGATGGTGTATTCATCCCTAAAGCTCAGTATGAGCAATTTCAGAAGGTGATGTCTCAATCTGTTGAGGCAACTAGCCATGTTGCTGAACAAGGTATGGGCATTCCATGTTGATCGTAGTACTCGTTGGATTCTTGATTCCGGAGCTTCTGATTATATGACAGGTAATGCAACCTTGTTCTGTTCTTATACCCCTTATTATCACCAGTAACGAATAAGGACTGCTGATGGTAGTTTCTCTAATATTGCGGGAAAGGGATCCATTAAGCTCTCTGAACATATTACTCTGAATTATGTCCTTCATGTCCCTTCTCTTACTTGTAACCTTATTTCTATTGGTAAACTTTCCTCTGAATTGCATTGTGTTGCTAAATTCTCCTCCAAAACCTGTGTTTTTCAGGAAAAGGATTCGGGGCTGATGATTGGCAGTGCTAGAGAGGAAGAAAGACTTTACTATTTTGAAGAAGATTCTCATGAAAACAAATTTTTTGCAAATCACTTTTTATGTTTATCAGATGATTGTAATGATGTTTTGTTGTGGCATCGTCGTTTAGGACACCCAAATTTCTTTTATCTTCAAAAGCTGTTTCCAAACTTATTTATCAATAAAAAACCAAGTTCCTTTTGTTGTGATGATTGTCAATTTGCAAAACACTCTCGTGTTTCTTATTCCCCCAGAGATTATCATGTTTCGTCTCCATTTACATTGATTCATAGTGATATTTGGGGACCAGCTCGTGAAAAAAATATATTTGGAGCTCGTTGGTTTATTACCTTCATTGATGATCATTCCAGAGTATGCTGGGTATATCTTCTAAAGGATAAGTCTGAAGCTGCAGCCACTTTTAAAAACTTTCATGCTATGGTATAAACTCAATTCCAGACTTCTATCCAAATCCTGCGAACTGACAACGGTATTGAATATTTCAATTCTGTTCTTGGTGATTACCTAACCAAGCAAGGTATTATCCATCAAAGTTCTTGTCCTAACACCCCTCAACAAAATGGGGTGGCTGAAAGAAAAAATAGACATCTCATTCAAGTTGCTAGAGCCCTCTTGTTTACAATGCATGTCCCTAAATACCTATGGGGGGAGGCTGTCTTGACTGCCTCATATTTCATCAATCGAATGCCCTCTCGTGTCCTGAATTTTCATTCTCCTATATCTTGCCTTACCCGCTCTTTTCCCTCCTTTCGGGCTCTATCTTACCTTCCTCCAAAATTGTTTTGCTGTGTGGTTTTTGTTTATATTCCTCCACATCAAAGGTCCAAACTTGATCCTAAGTCTGTTAGATGTGTCTTCATAGGATATCCTCCTAATCAAAAAGGTTACAAGTGCTACTCACCTTCTCTTCGAAAGGTATTTGTTTCTATGGATGTTACTTTTTATGAAACACAATCATTTTTTCCCTTGACTTCTCTTCAGGGGCAGTCTATTGTTGTAAATGAAGACAAGTCTTGGATTCCAAATAATTCTACTGTCTTACCTTTACCCTTGGAAACATCTATTGTTCCTTTACCTTTGGAGAAAGGGGGAGTTAATGTACAGGAGACAAGGACAGCAACTGCACCAGAGACTGGAGATCTACCCGGTAAATGGGGAAAATTCTACAGCAGGCGTAAATCTCCTCAAGATCCTCTAGACTGCCAGGATTCTTACCTGAGTCCTAGTTCCAGCAATCCACTTGAGAACACTGGTACAGCTAACCTAGATATGCCTATTGCCCTTCGAAAAAGTACTAGATCTTGCACTGCTCATCCTATCTCTCATCACATTTCATATGAAAAGTTATCTTCAGGTTTTCGTGCTTTCAACACTATATTAGACGGTACAAAAATACCAAAAAATATCCAAGAGGCACTTAATGACCCTAAATTGAGGGATGCAGTCTTTGAAGAAATGGATGCACCCAGAAAAAATGGAACTTGGGAGTCCGTGGCACTTCCCAGAGGAAAGAAAACTGTAGGTTGCAAATGGGTGTTCACAATAAAATTTAATGCAGATAACAGCATCAACAAATATAAGGCCAGATTGGTTGCCAAAGGATTTTACTCAGACTTATGGGATAGACTATCAGGAGACGTTTGCTCCCGTTGCCAAACTTAACTCTATCCGAGTCCTACTGTCACTTGCTGCCAACCTTGATTGGCCCTTGCATCAATTGGACGTAAAGAATGCCTTCTTAAATGGGGACTTACATGAGGAAGTTTACATGGATCCACCACCTGGTTTTGAGGAGGGAGATGGTTCAATATGCATGTTGAAGAAGTCTCTTTATGGACTTAAACAATCCCCTAGAGAGGGTTTGACAAGTTTACTCGTGCTATTAAAGGAAGAGGATTCATCCAAGCTCAGACTGATCACACTTTATTTTTTAAACACTCCGATAGTGGTAAAATTGCTATCCTCATTGTTTATGTTGATGACATAATTGTCACAGGTGATGACTGGGAGGAAATAAAATCTTTAATGGGGGGTTTAGCTAATCAGTTTGAACTAAAGGACCTTGGATCACTCAAATATTTCTTTGGAATGGAAGTTGCTCGTAGCAAGGCAGGAATCTTCTTATCTCAGAAGAAATATATCCTAGACCTGCTACAAGAAACAGGTATTCTTGGGTGCAAGCCTGCAGAAACTCCAGTTGAACCCAATATTAAATTGGGAATTGAAGATGGAGAAGATGTTGACAGGGAGTTGTACCAAAGGTTGGTAGGAAAGCTGATCTACTTATCTCACACTCGGCCTGATATTGCATTTGCAGTTAGCATGGTTAGCCAATTCATGCATTCTCCTAAGGAAAAACACCTTAGTGCGGTTTATAGAATCCTCAAGTACCTCAAAAACACCCCTGGTCAAGGAATGCTCTTTAAAAGAGGACACAAGAGGATGATAGAAATCTATACAGATGCTAATTGGGCTGGCTCTACAATGGACCGAAGATCCACTTCAGGATATTGTACCTATGTCTGGGGAAATCTTGTGACCTAGAGAAGTAAGAAACAAACTGTTGTTGCCAGAAGCAGTGCAGAAGCAGAATTTCGGGCGCTAGCCCATGGCATTTGTGAAGGAATCTGGTTAGGAAGACTCCTTGAAGAATTAAAGATATCTTATTCTCTACCTGTCAGACTCTATTGTGATAATAAGGCTGCTGTCAGTATTGCTCAAAATCCTGTACATCATGATAGAACCAAACATGTGGAGGTTGATCGTCACTTTATCAAAGAAAAATTGGAGGAGGGTAATGTATGTTTGTCATATATACCTACCAAGGAGCAAACAACCGACATTCTCACCAAAGGGTTACACAAACCCATCTTTGAGGATTTAATTAGCAAGTTGGGGATGATCAATATATATCTCCCAACTTGAGGGGGAGTGTAGAATATTCTAGAGTCTTTTTTAGAGTCTAGTCTCTTTGATTAGTGTGATGCCTCTTCGTTTGTTGTGTACTTTTATTTATTTTTATTTATTACTTCAACTCCTTAACTACCTTGTAATCTGTATTTATAGAACCCTTTGGGTGTCAATCAATATATGAAAAACATTTCTGTCTTATATTTCATCAAAGCTCCAGTGCATGCAGGCCATAAAAATCTGCACAAAAAACCACAAAACTGTTCCAACACATGCCAAAGCTTAAGAGGGAGCCACAACTACCCCAAACATTATAACTAGAAAACTTCCTCAAACACATTTTGTAATTCTTTACCAAAAAAGTGTTTTTATTATTTAAGAAAAATTTAACTATAATAATTGTTCTCTTTGGCCTTACCGCCTTAGGCATTGTAGGTTCATCGAGATTTGATGCCTGAACATTATTTCAAGCATGGTAATTTTGCTTGGGAATTGAAAATGACCTTTTTTTTGATAAATGATTTTGTTTTTTTAATATCTGTTGGGATTCAGACTTACACCATGCTCATGTCTACGTAAATTGCTATTAAATATGCTTGAACTTTTATTTCAATAGTGCTACATGAAAGTTCCTTGCATTTTATGAAATTATATAGGACAAATCAATGTAAGGAGTCTGGAGCTTGTATTATACTCTATGGAATTTTATATACTTAATTTGCTATATAATTTTGTAATATCCCTACAGCAAGTGCATCTTTCTCGGGATTGACAAAATATTACACTATATTTAGTAGGGAAAGGGTATCCCAATTTGTATGTCTTCTTTTAGATTCTATCTCATTCTCTCTTGAAGAATTTAATATATCAAATCGTTGTGTATTCTTTTGTTCAGTGAGTGGTAGATTAGTTAGTGTGGCTGACTTTTCCCTTGTAACTGTGTCCTCACATGATTTTTGTCATTGTTAGTTGAATTAAATAATATTGAATATCTTGTTTGATTTGTAGTGATTTCTTTTTTTCTCTATTTCATTACAGGTTGTTTCTGTTGTCTTGGAAAATTACAGAGATCCTTTGAGAAATTTAGAAAGCCTCGATCATGAGGGAAAAAGAGGTCCTGAGAATATGTGGGTCCAAGAAGTGCTGAAAAATGAGGGTCACATCTCTCCCTTTATAGGTGTTGAAAAGAGCATTCCTTCCTGGAGTAATATTTTGAATGAAAAAGGCGAATTAAATGTGACAATGTAATTTTTGATTTACTTATTTTGCAGTAAAGCTTTGAAATGGCTCTTTGATATCTTATGTTTCTTCCATTATTTATCAATTTGTTGTGTTTCCTAAATTCCTGCAGGGAGGATGCGAAGAATCCATCATTTTGGTCCAGGGTTTGCTTGCGTAATATGGCCAACTTAGCCAAGGAGGGTACTACCATTCGTCGTGTATTGGAATCTTTATTCCAATACTTTGACAATGGAAATTTATGGTCTGCAGACCATGGTCTTGCCTTTTCTGTTTTAAAGGATATGCTATTCTTAATGGATGATTCTGGTATACTATTTTTCTTATTTGACTTGATATAATGTTAATTAATTTTTCTCTTCTGACTTGTCTTTCATATTTCCTCATCCTGGGTATTGCAGGGCAAAACACACATGTTTTACTGTCAATATTAGTAAAGCATCTGGATCGTAAATTAGTAGTTAAACAACCCAACATTCAGCTAGACATTGTTGAGGTGATCAGTTCACTTGCTCAATATGCAAAGGTCCGACCTTCTGTAGCAATAGTTGGTGCAGTAAGTGATATAATGAGACATTTGCGGAAGAGCATGCACAATTCCCTTGATGACTCAGATATGGGCACTGAAATAATCAATTGGAACAAGAATTTCAGGGAAGCTGTGGATAGGTGCCTTGAACAGTTGTCAAATAAGGTGTCACATATTTTTACTGCGTTCAATCAAGTTTATACCTAAAATTTGAGAATTATTGAGTCATAAATGCTTTAAAAGATTAATTTTGTTGATTTTATGTTGTCTTTCAAATTTTAAAAAGCTTTATGGTTTACGTAAGTTATTGGCTATATTGCTGTTATACTATTAGATATATCAAAATAGAAGAGAACTAAGATGCTGATCCCAAACAGGTTGGAGAAGCAGGCCCAATTCTTGATGTTATGGCTGTGATGTTAGAGAAAATCTCAAATATTGCAATAATATCCAGAACCACAGTCTCTGCTGTCTATCGAACTGCTCAAATTGTAGCTTCCTTACCAAATTTGTCCTACAAGAGCAAGGCAAGGAGTGAATATTCTTGGCTTAGTTC
The DNA here is from genome assembly GCF_033153095.1 of Gastrolobium bilobum. NCBI lineage: Eukaryota > Viridiplantae > Streptophyta > Magnoliopsida > Fabales > Fabaceae > Gastrolobium > Gastrolobium bilobum. The sequence goes on along the minus strand of NW_026898049.1, from coordinate 27,431 downwards.
TTTCCTCAATTTTTTAGCTACTTTGAGTTTCATGGCTGAATTCACTCCTAAAACCCTTCTTTACTTTCTCAGGCATTCCCCGAGGCATTGTTTCATCAACTACTCCTGACTATGGTCCATCCAGATCATGAAACACGAGTGGGAGCTCACTGCATCTTTTCTGTTGTACTAGTGCCAACCTCTTTTTTCCCTCGTCTATCCTTATCTGTGTTTGAGCCCAAAGCTTTCGGTGTTCCACGATCACTCTCAAGAGCAGTGTCTGTTTTCTCTTCTTCGGCTGCCTTATTTGATAAGCTAAGACAGGAGAAACGTTTTTCAAGTGAAAATCCAAGTCAATATAATAAAGATAACATTGCTGGAGAGGTTGTACCAGCTAATAGCGATGGCGGAATCCTGAACAGATTGAAGTCAACCTATAATCAGGTGTACAATGTGAATAACACCCTGCAACATACTTCAGTAGATGAAATTACTACAAACAATGCTAATGGGGACTTGGTAAGTCTTGCAATGATGATTATACACTAAGGATCTGACTATGGTCCTATAGTTGTAATATGGGTGACACACACCCTACTATAACCTTAGTGTACCATTTTATGTTAGCTTGGGTTTGGTTTCGTATCGTGGTTAACATTTTTACTTGAACACAGGAAGCTGTTTCCCTCAGGCTTTGTAGCCATCAGATAGACCTCTTGCTATCATCAATTTGGGCTCAGTCTATTTCTACTGAAAATATGCCTGCAAATTATGAAGCAATTGCTCATACATACAGCTTGATGCTGCTATTTTCTAGAGCTAAGGTAATAATTGGACACTCATGTTGCATGATTCAAGTGTTTAGTCTACACCATTTTTGCCAATCTCTTCTTTCCATTTTCATGAGTGGGACTTTCTTTTCCTTTGACAAACTTCTACAAATTTATTTTGTCTTGCAGAATTCTTTTCATGAGGTCCTAGTTCGGAGTTTTCAGCTTGCATTTTCTTTGAGGAATATTTCTTTTAAAGAAGGAGGTGAGCTCAAATTTTCATGAAACAAATTTGATTACCCCTAGAATAATATCCAGTCTATTATGGACAGACACATGGTTTTTTTTTTGCTTGAGACAGTCAGCGGTAGGCATGGCTTAACCAACGTATGTTATGTTTCTGCTTGTTCAAGTTTATATAGTTTTTGAATGTTGATTGTTACACTTAAAATGTGGAAGTGTATGCTGAAATATGTAACATCCCCGTCTCGAGCCGGTTCAATTAACATCCTATGGTACTAAAACATGCATAAACGGAAGACTTAACTTATAATCTTGCATTAGCTTACAAAAATACGAGCTAACTTTTTTCCTTCTTTTCTTTATTTCTTGTCGCATAATATATAGCATTATATCCTTTCTTTCTTATCCATCATAATTCCTTTTCTAAACATTCATCTTTCATCAGTGACCATACGCAATGGCCCTTGACCATCCGAATATGACAAGAAGTATCAATCCAAACAGAGTCTAAAATCGGAAAGCGTAACGGCTGTAAACCGAACAAATGGGGATTAAACCCACTCTCATAATCCATACCTGATATCGTCTTAAAAATATCATATAATCATATCTTGTCCAACAACAGACCTAATGCCCATCCATGGGCGCATGCATAATTGGCTCTGTGCCATAAAGTCTAACAGCATACATGACTCAACACATGCACATATTTGAACACTACATTAGCATATAACATGCTTGAGTACACCAATGTACGTGCATCAAAATAAGAAAATGCACAAAACATATATAGTATAATGGATCCGACATCATGATCCCAACCTGAATAAAACACGAATAAGCAATAATACATGTCCTCCAGAATAATGGCGGCATAATGCTACCCAAAGATCATGTCTCTACACAGTGATGATGAATCATCCAGAATACACATCTCCATTACGACATCTCTTGCCACGGGTCATATCCTTGCCCCGTGAAGGCTCACCTGAAATCTGTACACCTGAAATGATGCCCCAAACGGGGTGAGATAACAAATCTCAATAAGCTCCAGGTTTATAGAGAATTCTCCATACCCTGGGCCCACTCTTGCATGAAAGTTAGATACGGAGTATACCAATGCAACATATAACAGATATCATAACAGAACAAAGCACTTATACATATCTTATCAGAGGTGTACGCAGTCATTCTCAAGGAAGGACCCCAAGCGGAACCAGAACATATCAGAGACGTACACCGTCAATCTCAGGGGAACCCCAAGAAGACATCTGTGTACCATGCAATCAATACAGAAATCATATCAGAACAAGTCATATCATGTTATCGAATAGCTCTATATGAATGCATCTATACAAAGTATCAAAACAATCATACAATCCAACCATAGTTCACTAACTATGGTGGAGCACTTAAGCAGGAAAAGACTCCTTAAACATAGAGCTTACCTTATAGAAGCTTTACCAAATGCTTACTTATTTAGCAAGAAAGCTAAAACTCCCCTTCCAATCTTTGATCCACAATCACAGAGTCTCTAGATATAGACCTAGAGAAGGAATCAATATGAAATATTTATTCAATAGATCAATCGTCAAGTATAATTTCAAGATATTCACACTTGTATGATTCCTTTACTTTACATATATGACATACCAATTAGTTTAATGTCATTTCACCTTATCATAATCTTACTTCACATATTCATATACCAATTACATGTTAATAAAAAGTCCTTACTAATCCTTTCAAAACTTAACATATAGGACTATAGCTAGGTAATTATTTGTGGAACAAGCAACCACATGGTTTCACTTACATAGCTACACTAGGAGTGACCCAAGGGTGTATCCTAGGTACCAATTGATAATTAACAAAGTCTCTAAGCCCACAAATGCCTATATATGGCCGAAGCCATAGGTCTAGGCACCATTTGCCTTTCACACCTCAATTCATCATAACTTAACCCATTAGAATGTGCAAGGACACAACTTACAACTTACATAATCTCAAATTAACCTAGGGCTCTCATTAGCCCCTATCACTAGTTATGTACTTCATTTACTTGATTCACAAGCAATTGTCCAACTAGTGACCATAAAGGTCCATCTAGGGTTCAAAATCTTCAGACACCCCATAGGTTATTCAAATCACTTAATTAAGCCCATATATCAAACTTATAGTTCAAACAACCCTAAAACCCAATTATGTCTTCATTAAGCCCGAGGTCCATGTACTTAGGGTTGAACTATACTACTTTAACTTAGCCCACAATTAGTTGCTATAGCAGTTAAATAATTAAAACTCATCTCTTGTCTCATTTTCCCATACAAGATCATGTCATGCCTATAGGAGGGCCAAGGTCCATTTCATACTTTATTATGTTCTAATTACATTGAAGAATGTTTATTATTTATAACTCCCCAACCGTACTCACAATTATAGTCATTATACTCTTATCAAATATTAATCCCACAACTTAACCTTTAGGCACTTAGCACTTTTCTTTGGCATTCCATGATTAATAATTAATGGGATCCTCAATTCACATAGCATTTAACTTTTTAACTCTTAGCATTAATCATTATCATAATATTCATAGTTATGATCATTAAGCCCACTTTCATATATAAGTCTAAAGGATAACACTAGGCATATTACATAGTTAAAAAAAAAATAAATATAATCAAGGTATTATCTCATATATATATATATATATATATATATATATATATATATATACCAGACACCAAGGTACCACCAAAATCTCATTCAATCCACGAAATACAATTTTTTTCCTACAAAAGGCCAAGAAGGCCGAGAGCATGCAATAGGCATACCAAGGGATTTTCCAACAAATGTCAATGGATTCTTACATTGAACTTTATCCTTCCATCAATCAATGAAGATTAACACAATTCCAAGTCTCTCTTTCACTGTATAGGCCGAAGGCACACCTAGGCAAGTCAAGAGGGATTTTCAAAATTTCATGCAACATTGACATGATTTATCCCATCTAAATCAATTTCACAACACACCATAAGCCTATTATATCCATCATGTGAATTTAACATAACAAATCCCCAAAATCATAGGTTGGCCGAAAATCATTTATAGTGTTTCTAAACCATTTTCAAATTTCCAACACATCCAAACTTGCATTCATACTCTATGACCATAATCTTTCATAAACATACCATTACACTATCAAATTCAATTTTCACAATCCATGGCTTTCTCCCCAATATATTCATGAACAAAGAATCATGTAACCAAGCATTAAACTATAGGAATTAAGCTATCTTACCTTGAATGGCTTCAATATAACCAATGCTTCAAGTTTCAAGCTTCAAATCATTCAAAATCATCCAAACTTCTTCACTTTGTGAACAGTAACTCGAGCTACATAAGGGGAAAGATCTCTCACTCCAATACTTCCCAACTAGAAATGGTGGGTGGGTTTTAATCCTTAGAGGCAAAGGAACAAATTCCATGTTAAGTGTTTCTTGATTTGATGAATGGAAATAGATGGAAATGGAGAAGGAATGAAACAAACCCAAACCATAAAGAGGAGGAGATGGTCACGGTTTCTATTGGAGGGAAGAAGGAGAAGATGAATTTTGATGTTATGCCTTCTCTCTCCTTGCCATGTCACTTAAGTGAGTGAGCATTTGAGTTGACTTTGACTTCCACTCTATTCTACATAACATTTCTAACTTAAACCAATTATAACTTAACCCCAAAAACATAATTTAATAATTATGCCATAATTTACATAATTTCCTCCTTTCAGAGTTTTTTCCGATAATTTTCATAGCAACACTTTTCCCGGTAGAATTTTACTATTCACATTTTTTTTTCTCGAAAGGTGTCAGAATGCTCTAAATCATAAGCTTATATTAATTTTACCATTCTTATTACCAAAATAATCCTTTTTCATATTATCATATTAATTATATGATTTACTTGTCATAAATACCAATTAAATCACTTAATAGTGTGGGTTTTTGCATAATTGTTGTAGCGGTTAAATTACCTGTTGTAGCACATTCTCATATTCATTTGATTCTTGTACTCTTGACTTATTATTGCTTGCCTTGCTGATGCGGGTTGTTATAAAATGTGTCTCTTATCAGACGAAACAAGGCAATATTTATACTATTAGAAGCGCTAAGTACAATAACAACAATCCTAATTATATAAGAAAACACCTAAAATAGCTCCTCAATTAGGCACAAACATGTACAATAATCACCAAGATATTTAAACATTTAATTGTTGTGGTTAAGAAGAGCTTATATGGCTCTTACACTTGAAAAATGTATTCTGATATATTATAGAATTGTGTAAATACTTTGTACAAAGGTTCTCTATTTATAGAGAATACAAGACCTAGAATACTTGACCTAATGGGCTAAGCCCAATACAACAAATAATAAATAAATAAATAATATTAATATTTACAACACTCCTCCTCAAGCTGAGGAATAGATATTTATCATTCCCAGCTTGCTAGTAAGCTCTTGAAATCTATCTGAAGGAAGTCCATTTGTCAATACATCAGTTAATTGACGCCCGGTGGGAATGGAGGGTGTGGTAATCAACCCGCTATCAAGTTTCTCTTTGATGAAATGGCAGTCGACCTCAATATGTTTAGTCCGATCATGTTGAACCGGATTATGAGCTATACAAATAGCTGACTTATTATCACATAGCAGCTTCATTGGTCCCTCACATTTTATTTTGAGATCATCAAGTATAATTTTCAGCCATAGTAACTCACAAATGCCTTGAGCCATGGCTCGAAATTCAGCCTATGCACTTGATCTGGCAGCCACATCTTGTTTCTTACTTCTCCATGTCACCAAGTTACCACAAAGAAACATACAATAACCAGTGGTAGAACGACGGTCCGTCACAGATCCAGCATAATCAGCATCAGTGTAGACTTCTAAAGAGAGATTGCCATCTCGCCGGAATAACAGTCCTTTACTAGGAGTAGCTTTAAGATACTGAAGAATTCTCTCCACTGCCTGCATGTGTTTCTCCTTTGGATCATGCATAAACTGACTGACAACACTAACAGCATAAGCTAAGTCTGGTCTAGTATGGGCCAGATATATCAATTTCCCAACTAGCCGTTGATATTGTCCTTTATCAACTAGAGGACTCTCCTTTTCAAAGCCTATCTTGTGATTCTGCTCAATAGGAGTATTAGAAGGTTTACACCCGAGCTTTCCTGCTTCTTTGAGAAGATCCAAAACATATTTCCTCTGACTGATAAAAATTCCTTTGCTTGAATGAGCTACTTCTATCCCTAGGAAATATCTCAGTTTCCCAAGATCTTTGACTTCGAACTCAGAGGCAAGCCGTGTCTGCAGAATCTGTCTCTCCACAAAATCATCACCTGTGATAATAATATCATCAACATATACAAGGAGCACAGTAAGCTTCCCATTTTGGGAGTGCTTGAAGAAAAGAGTGTGATCTCCTTGACTCTGTCTGTATCCTAAGGTCATCATAACCTTAGTAAACCTTCCAAACCAAGCACGAGGTGACTGCTTCAATCCATACAAGGCCTTTTTTAATCTACAAACTTTATTTTTCCCCTTCACAGAATCAAAATCAGGCGGGATTTCCATGTAGACTTCTTCTTCTAACTCACCATTGATGAAAGCATTTTTCACAACAAATTGATTTATATCCCAATTGTAATGGGCAGCAAAGGATAACAAGATTCTCACCGTATTCATCTTTGCAACTGGAGCAAAGGTTTCTTCATAATCAATGCCATAGGTTTGAGTGTAACCTTTGGCGACTAATCGAGCCTTGTATCTCTCAAGAGTGCCATCAGAATTATTTTTCAGGGCATAAATCCATCTGCACCTTACTGCTTTCTTTCCGTTGGGTCTATCAATAACCTCCCATGTTTTATTTTTCTCCAACGCATTCTTCTCCTCTTGCATGGCTTGAGCCCAATTCCCATTTTTCAAGGCTTCATGTACTGATTTTAGAATTGCAATAAAATCTAGTCTTGAAACAAAGTTTTTGTGCTGCACAGAAAGATTAGCAGAGGAAACAAAGTGGGAGATAGGGTATTGAGTACAAGAGGGGCAGGAGGAACAAGTTTTCTTGTGACAAGATCTTTTTCCTTTTCTAAGAGCAATGGGCAAATCATCAGAATCAACATTAATGGGTAACTCATCAGAAGTATTAACATCATGATCAGAAATATGAGATTCAGGAGAAACAGGAGACTCAGAAGAAACAGGAGATTCAGGACTTACCAGTGGTTCAGACGATTGAGGTTGCTAGTGAGACAGTATGGGTTGTTTCCTCCTCTGATATACCAATTTAGGTGTCAAAATTTTCCGTATCTCAGGTGTATTTGAAGGTTCTGACACACCAGGAGCAGATACACTAAGTAGAGAGAAGACTGATCCAGGCTCAAAGAAGGAGGGGGACGAGTCTTCTGAAGAACTGTTCTCCCCCTGACGATGAGGACCCAGGAAATAAGATTCAGATTCTTGAAAGATGACATCCATAGAAACAAAAAAATTTCAACTTGGTGGATGATAACACTTGTACCCTTTTTTATAAGGGGTATAACCAAGGAAGACACACTTAAGAGCCCTAGGATCCAACTTACTCCGATGTTGTTTATGAACATGGACAAAGGCAACACATCCAAACACTCTTGGTGGAAGGCTCTGCAATATGGGAACAGAAGGAAAGAAGGAAGTCATGGAATGAATATGACTGATATTGTTAAGGACCCGTGAAGGTAAACGGTTGATCAGAAAAGTTGCAGCTAACACTGCTTCTCCCCAATAAGAACTAGGAACAGATGTCTGGAAAAGTAGTGCTCTAGCAACTTCAAGAAGGTGACGATTTTTCCTTTCAGCAACCCCGTTTTGTTGAGGGGTATCAACACATGTGAGCTCATGAATCATACCTCTGTCTGAAATGAATTGTGACAGGCGTTGATTGACGTACTCAGTACCATTATCAGATCTGAGTCTTTTAATACCTTTACCAAACTGAGTCTCAACCATGTGATGAAACCGAATAAATATCTCTGGTACTTCAGACTTGTCTTTCATCAAGTATATCTATGTTACCCGAGTACAATCGTCAATAAAAGAAACAAACCACCTTGCACCTGAAACACTGTGCACTTTAGAAGGGCCCCAAACATCAGAATGGATAAGAGAAAAAGGTTCCTTGCTTTTAATAGTGCTAGAAGGAAATGACACTCGATGGTGTTTTGCAAATTCACAAACATCACAATGAAAGGTCTCAACCGACTTATTGAGAAACAGAGAGGGGAACATAGACTTCAAAAGACTAAATGGTGGATGCCCCAGACGCTTGTGATGGAGCCAAATCATAGACTCTGCAGTAGAAGGATGACGTGTCATTAATAACTGATTTTTGCTAGCATGGTCTGGAAGGAGATGATACAACCCATCCTGTTCATTAGCAACTCCAATTGTCTTCTTCGTGGTAAGATCCTGAATAACACAATGAGTAGGAAAAAATGTGATAGAACAATTCAAATCAGTTGTAAGTTTTTGAGTGGAGATAAGATTAGTAGAAAGCTGAGGAACATAAAGGACATTCTTAAGAAACAAGGAAGGTTGAATTTGAATGTTACCAGAACCAATAACTGATTTATGCGATCCATCAGCTACGGATATAGTATGACTACCAACAGTAGGATGATAAGAACAAAACAACTCAGTACGACAAGCCATATGATCAGTTGCACCAGAATCCAAAATCCATGAGGTTTTAAAATCAGTACAAGAAGCAAGAAGAGATGTAGAATGTGTGTTCTTACCAGATAAGATCAAAGAACGGTCATATGGCTTACACATATTATCAATAGCGGGTTTAAGCTGATCCATGGAGAGGAGACAAAAAACAAGCAGGAAATTTTTTTATTTTTATTTTTTTTGTGAACAGTACCCGATGAACAGTACCGCGTTTTTTTTTTTTTTTTTTGCTGTTCCGGTCGTCTGATGAAAAAGAAACTTTTGTAGAATGATAGATCTAAGAAAACGGAGTGAAACAGGGGTCCTCACGGTCCAAAAGGTCCCCGAAATTTTTTTTCCGGCGGCGGCTTTGTGGCGGCGAGAGGCAAATAGGGTTGGTTTTTAAAGATGGTGATTTGCGGAAGCAGAAACCTCAGAATCGAGAGCTCTGATACCAACTTGAAAAAGGTATTCTAATATATTATAGAATTGTGTAAATACTTTGTACAAAGGTTCTCTATTTATAGAGAATACAAGACCTAGAATACTTGACCTAATGGGCTAAGCCCAATACAACAAATAATAAATAAATAAATAATATTAATATTTACAACACTTACCATATTTTAGGTTTTGTGTTGCGGTGCTTGTGAGCATTGATTTTATACTGCTCAAAGGCTTGAAGTTTATGGTGTAGATTATTTGGTACTTTTTAAGAAGCTAGTGTCTGCCCTATGGTTCGAAAATTTCTTGGTAAATTGTTCTGGAAGGAGAGAAAATTTTATTGACATTTGATCTTTTGCCTTCTTTTTAGGTTTATGTTCTTGAAAGGACAGAGCAATAATGCTTATTTTCTTTGAGATAGGAATTTGTATCTTGCTTCTCTTTGGTGCATAACCTAGGTTCTTTCAACGGATCCTGCTTGTGAACATTAAGCAAATTCTTTTGTCTTTTGGGGGTGGGGTCTGCTCTTGTGCTCTTTCACCCTGTGGCTTATGTTTATGTTTTAAAGTTACTTATCCTCATGTTGTAAATAATTATATTTGTAAATAATTATTTTTATTCCTTTAAATTATTCTAGAAGCTTCTTAATTATCTTTATTATTCCTTTAGATTATTCTAGAAGCTTCTTGGGGCTTAGCCCATTAGGTCACTTAATCTCTTTAAATAGAGAACATCTTGTACATATTTAATACAATTTCAATATACAATTCCTTTTTCCAAGTCCTCACATTTGTAATTTTTCTTTTCTTATAAAAAGATTTGAAGCCTAACAACATGTGAACTGCAATTATGGCATTCAGTTGAATGTGAAATGCTGGATTGTGATTGATATATTGCTAAGAAACTAGTACGTTTAATGAATAACAGGACATAAGTTAGTTCTTGACTAATTATTGTCATAGGCATTGTTAGAAAATCTAAAATATTTCGTATAATGTATTGATTCTATCTTAAAACAGTTTACAGTATTCTAGATGATCTCTGAGGAATAGTTTTCATATTTCCTTATATTTTGAGTTTTGTTTCCTTATTTTAGGAGTCTAGCATTAGTATAAATAGGGCTTATTACTTTCTCCTTTGTATCACTTCATGTCACATCAATACATAATAGTCAGTCCTTATTCTCTCTATATTTCCTCCTATGTACCTAAATCCCTATAATTACAACAAGCATCTTGCAACATAAAATAGCATTTTAAAATTATTTTTGTTGATGACCATTTTACTAGAAACCATAGGCATTTCAATATAGAGTGGGTGTAAAAATGTTGTTATGCTTTTGCTTTATGTAATTTCAGCTCTTAATTCCTACATTTTACTGCAGGGCCATTGCCGCCATCACGTCGTAGATCACTATTTACCTTGGCAACGTCAATGATTCTGTTTTCTTCAAAAGCGCACAACATTGTCCCTCTTGTCCATTGTGCCAAGGCAGTGCTTACAGACAGAAAGGTGAGCTGTTTCTGAAGTGTTTTTTGCTTCCCGTTCAATTTTGTATTCCTTTTTTGAAGTGTTAAAACCATATTCAATGTGATCTATGGGACACTTTTATGAAGAACTTAAGAAGCGGTGGCAATTTGTGACCCAATCATGTCGTGTCTCGTGTCAACTTGCAAACCAATATATATATATATATATATATATATATATATATATATATATATATATATATATAAAAAAATTTTGATATGAATATCTATTTATATTGTGTTGAGTGTATTTTTGTTTGTGTGAGACCTCAACACGACCTCTCAACACGAATTGTCAACCCTAAACTTAAGTAATAAGAAAAACGTTTTTCATCTCAACCTTTTATATGATCATAATGATGTCTCAAGCAATTAAATACTATGTACAAGCGAAAGTTTTTGCTTGCAAAAACTGGTCCTTTTCTATTCTTTTCTGATTTTTAGTTCTTTATGGGATTCTTGGAAGTAAATAATCTTATATTTCCTTAATGTTTTCATATTCTGGACTCAGGTTGACCCTTTCCTTCATTTGATTGAAGATCACAAGTTACAAGCTGTCAGCTTTGCAACTGACAATCTGACCATTAATTATGGATCCAAAGAAGATGATGATAGGGCCTTGGACACACTTTCAGAATTACTGACTTTTAAACACGAAGATCAGGAGTTCTTTGTTTCTGAAATTGTCAGGAGCTTGGTAAATTTGTCAGAAGTAAAGCTTCTACTTGTTATATAAAAGTCAATATATTTTGGTCAGCGGAAGAAGATAAAATATTTTCATTTCTATACACCATAAACCTGTTACCTTTTGTGCAGTCTGAATTATCCTCAATAAGGGAGGAGCTTCTAAAAGAATTCTCACAAGATGATTTGTGTCAACTTGGATCCCTAATGACCATGGATATGCCAGAAAAGGTGTGTCAAGTCGATTTCAAGTGACGACGGGTCTTGTCAGAAGACTGTTCATATTTTGTTTCTTGCTTATATGTTTGTGATTGGTGACTGATGTAAATTACTTCTGCATTGTACAGGATGCTTCAGTAGTTTCAACTGACGATGATTGTATCCCCGATTTATTTGACAGTCAAATAAAACAAAATCCAGGATTGTCCATGGAGGTCCCAAGTCTTTTGAGTGCTAATAAACTTTTAGAATTAGTATGTTACCCATTTCTTAAACCCCATAAATGGTTTATGTTTTAGATTGTGTTTGAAGATCTTCTCATGTCAATAACAAGGATATTGACACTGCACTTTATGAATATAGGTTTCAGACACATCTAATCAAGCTGGGAGAATTTCTGTAACAATAGCATATGATTTGCCTTTCAAGGATATGGCTCATAAATGTGAGGAACTTCTGATGGGAAAACAGAACGTGTCCAGATTGATGAATACCCAACAGCAGCAAGATTGTTTGATGAACTTCCCTTTACAAAATCATGACGGGGACTTGAAAATTATAGACCCCTCTTCCCATGTGGATGTGGGTTTTCAGAAGGTAATTCCCTGATTTAGAAAATCTTGCTTGTTTTACATGTCATAAATGTATATTCACATTTGGTAGGTATATTGGTTTCAGTTTTAAACCATGGTTATCAAATTATTTAAGATAAAAATGTGTGGGTGTTGAGTGAAAGTTAAACCCCACAGCTTTCTGTTCTAAGGCTCTATTGCCTTGGTAATACATATACAAGTTTTTAGTTCAGCTCTAATTAAATTATATAACATGCAGGTGAGCAATCCTTTCCTTGATGTGAATATGGAATGTTCTCACATTCCAAATTCTGACCCTGTTCCATTGTTATGTGCAACCATTCAGAATCATCCTCACTTGTTCAAACTGCCAGCAGCAAGTCCCTACGATAACTTTCTAAAAGCTGCAGGTTGTTGATAGCATAGCTGTACTAAATCACATATTCTAGCATTAATGAAGAAATCCAACTGAATGAAGCACTTGATCCTAAGGGGAAGGTTTCCAAGAACTGTTGCTTTGCTGGTGCTCAAGGCTCAAGATTTATCTGGAGATATTACTGCTGTTCTGATCATGATGTATTGGGTTACAAAATTCTGATATTCAATTCTTTATTCTTTTCTCTTTCCCTTTATCTTGGTGATGGCAAGAAAAGATTCATGCTATGGAATCCTTGAAAAGTATAATCTATTGTCATTTTGTTTCCATGTACATATATAGAAACTACAAGTGTTGATAATAGTAGAACACAAACATAGAAATTTAAATTCAATACTAGCAAATGTTTTTTCTGTTTTTGACATTGAACTATGATTTTCTCTATTCAACCTTTCATTTATAGTTTTGTCTCTTGCTTCTATTTGTAAATTTTCCAATTTCCAAAATGAATCACTCTTGTGAACCAGGTTCTTTACCCACACCCTTCATGAAAATGTGGGTACCCTTAACTTTCTTTCCATTACATTTGGGTGCTGATGCAGTCAGGTATTGTAAATTTGACACACTACACAATTCAGATAGCACATAACTTATGAGTAACGACCTAGCATTAACACAACTACATCCATACATCAATCTATGTCATAAAGATTCTACAAAGTTTCACTTTGATTGTTAATTATTCAATACAACTTCCTCTTTTATCTGGGCTTGGGACAATGTAAAGATTTGTAACAAAGCACAACAAAAGAACATACATGAAACATCATCAGAATTCATCTCTAGTTTCTTTTCTGTTTTATATACATTTCTGTTTTATATGCATTCTTGAATCTCAACTCTTAATCTCCAGAGTAGCTTCTACTACTACTATCTCAACTGCTACATCTACTAATTTAGCATGTTTACTGGAATATATTTCAGATACATACCTATGAGATAAACTTATATCATGTCAATAATCTCTTTTTAATATACTTTTTAATTTTTCTATCTTGTGTTGTCAAGTTTTAGCTATCAGTCTTCTGCCATCTAGGCTGAAATGGTTAAGATGGTACAAAACTTATATCATGTCAACACGGCTTGACAATGGGTCCTGGACAGGCAAAACCACTGTGAGAAGGCGGTTTGAACAATGAGTGGATTGTTTCGGACGAAAAAACTCCGGCTCGGTGGTTGATGGAGGCTGGTGGCAGAGACTCGCCGAAGATACGGCTGCAATGATCTGGGACGGTGAGGAATGACTATAAATACTCGCCGAAAATACTCTTAACAAAATGCATGAGTCATAACTGAATGACTATAAACAAAGAAAACAAAATCCCAATAGATCAGAGCAACAATTATCCTGCTTGTTTTTATGGGATCATCGCACGTAACACAATCACTTGAATCTAAACAGCTTTTGGTCACAAGCAAATATATGCAGACATTCCTCCTCAAATTAAGATGATGTTTACATTCTAATGAAATATTATATGCACACAAACAATGTATAGAAAATTTCGACATTAAAAGTTAATTTCTATATAAGTGCAAGTGCATTGTAAGAGACAATTGATTGAGAATATAAGAGAAAGTAAATACGATTATAGGAACCAAAATTGATGCCTACAAATGAAAATATTTCATGAACTAAGGCAACTACTTCAACAAATTTGAAAGCAAAAAAAATAAAAATAGCATATTTACAATCTAAGAATAAAGTACAATTGCCAACAAAATATAGGATACACATAGTATTACCAAGGAGATAAAGTATTTTACTTTAAATTGTTTTGAAGTTCCTTACTTTAAAGAAATTGAGAATGCATAATATTTCAAAAATATTTAATTAATTTCTTTTCCATGGTGCTTCGGTAAAAGAATAACTCTTAACCTGAAGGACTCCTTTAAATAGATTGAAAAAGCACGGTTGCTACAGTGCAAGTTACATGACCAGTACTATTTCAACAGTTCAGGTTAAGTGCACAGTACCAACTGACACTTCTGAATGCGTCACTGCTCGCATTACTCTTGCTGATATCATGCTCGTGTCATTATGTCATCAGCGTTACTACAGTCTTCTGCAATATCAATACTGAAACAATCATCTTCATTCTGGTAAAAGTCTTCAGAAGAAGAGATAGATGGAGAGGGAGAAACAGTCTTCTGTTTAGAACTGTTAGCTTCTTCCTCTTGAAGGAGTTGGAGGATACTCTGCAAATTTTTTGCAAAGATTTCCTTGCTGGTTGAAGCGGCTAAAGCTGCTATGATTTTGGCCTTCTGATTCACGAAAGTCCAAGTTTCTGGATCAGCTAGTTTGATATATTTTGGACGTTGTTTGAACCAGAGCTTGACATTTTCTGGGCAAGCTCTAGATGCATCGAATTATGTCCACAACTTGACAAAAGTTTGTCATCGAAGTAATAGGAGTTTGGTGCTAGGTTTTTCTCCATAATTATACTGCCATGGAAATATCTATGCCAGAAAAAATTTGGAGAAGAAGTGCATATCAATTGGGAACGGATCTGCTAACTTTTCAAATTTTTGTGAAAAGATTGCTAATCCTTCAAACACCATAGGTGGAAGGATGTCCAAGATTGGTCCAAAATAATCCCACCATTTGATAAACCATTGAGGGAATTTATATTGAACATTTTGTTTGAAATAAATTAACCAGGTGTGTTTATTTTCTTTATTTTGCACTAAGAAGATATTTGTCCAGGCTAATTCAAAATGGGCAAACCTATGAGGCAGAGAATATATTAAGAATTGGATGGATGTTTATAAAAGTTATAGCTATATCAATGTATCCTGCCGTCTTGACTTTTGATATAACCAATTTGGAGAATATAATTTATAATCCTTCCATAAATATCTTGCATTAAATGATGAACTTTTCCAAACAAATATTAGTAACAACTCATAAGTCAAGAACACACATTTTAATACAATGTTCTCTTAATTGTTATTGTACACACATATTATCCTCATTAGCCTCGAGCCTTGTTAATACACAACGATTTGCCCAGTATTTCTTTCATAGACCCCGCAAGTATACAAATCTCGTATTGACTATAACACTTGGGAATGGACTTTGTAACGATCAATTAGGTCATGTGAAATTAACTGTTAGATGATCCATTTTCATTGTTGACGAATGACGATAACAAATTGACAACCATCACCAAGGAATAAGACAACAATAGGCAAAGGCAGGCAACCAAACTTCAAAAGTGTACTCACGAAAGAAAAATAACTAGAGTTCATGTTAGGAATGTTGCAATCACATCTTTTGGTCCATCCAAACAAAAGTTCAGTATCTGTCCTTTTCTTTCACTGTAAGAACAGAAAGTTGAGGTGTCCACGTGAATGTTACGAGCAGCAAAAGGAATAGGGGAGTTCCTATGTGGGCTAAGGATTTTGTAGTTGATGTTTAGTTGTAATTCAATAATTGAGGTTCTGCATTGTAATATTGTATAAGGGGTATAATAGTCATATGGTGTTAGTGAGTTGGCAGTTAGTTGGGAAGTGATGCCATGTGTCCATTTTATAGAATGCATGCGGTTAGTTAGTTGTCAATAGATATAAGGTCAATTGTAAACAGAGAAAGATTATTCTGAATAATATACAATCCTGTGAATTCTTTTCAATTCTCCTTTGTGTCTCTGTTAGGGTTCTTAGCTCTTAACATTGGTGCTTTCATATTGTTGTTCTCACGCCGTTTGAAAATGAGAATCCAAGAGCTAGCTGAAGACTTAGCCTCTTTCCAGACGCGAGTTGATCGAAGATTGGAGGACTTGCAGCAGCGTTCTGTTGATCATCAAACCCAGTTTCGTGAACCTCAACAATCAGCTTCAACAGATCCATGCAGCGATTATGGGTGTTGAATCTCGCATGAATGATCACGTCATGCCAAGAACTTCAACCAATCCAGTTTCAAGTAGTCTCGATCATGCAGGACAGAATCAATTCAGGTTTGATCTTTCTGATTCGCGAAATGTGATGCGTTCTGTTAAAATGGAATTACCTTCTTTTGATGGAAGGGATCCAGTGTCCTGGATTTTTCGAACGGAGTTGTATTTTGGGTTGCATCAAATACCCGATACTCTCAAGGTGCGTTTAGAAGGTATGAAAATGGAGGGAATGGTAGGTCCTTGGTTTCAATGGTTGTTTAGTGGAGGCACGATTCATTTGTGGGAGGATTTCAAAGTTGCTTTACAGCAACGTTTTGGTGGCACTACATACACTGATCTCATAGGTGTGCTATCCAAATTAACTCAGGAAGGTGCTCTTACTTATTACATTCGCAGTTTTGAAGCCTTGATTAATCAAGTAACCGAGTTTTCTAATGCGGTTTTGATGAGCTTTTTTGTTTCTGGTTTGCAAGCTGATTTAAGAAGAGCAATCCAATAGCATAAACCCACTTCCTTGCATCAAGCCATGCAGTTAGCCTTAACATATGAAGCTCATTACTCTGACCTTCGTGTGTCTCTGTCCTCTGTCCCCAAGAAATTTTATTCCAAGCCCTTGTCCAGTGACTCCCATAACCCCACTCCCTCTTTTGTACCACACCACAAACCGACTTTTCCAACCTTGCCATCTACTGTACCTACCAATAAATCAAGTTTTCCAGCCTTACCACCTGCAGCATCCAGTAGAAGGGTGTCTAATGAATATTTGCAGAAGCGAAGGGATTCGGGTTTGTGCTATACTTGTGATGACAAGTGGAATTCTAAGCACATATGTAAAGGTCGAATGTTGTTCATGGTTGGGGAATCCGAAGAAGAAGTGTTAGACAGTGAGGAGCAAATAGTATGGCAGCCTGAACAGTTGCAACAGGATCATATCGAATCAGTCATACATCACATGGATGCAGCCTTACATTCCATGGAGAGTGACCATAATCCTAGAGCTTTGCAATTCCAAATTCAGATGAATGGCAGGTCAGTTCCTATTCTCATAGACTCAGGAAGCTCTCATAATTTTGTGCAAAAGGAGCTAGCTATCAGTTTAGGCTTGTCTATGATCAAAGTCCCAAAAATGAGGGTGTTCTTAGGAAATGGGGATTTTCTGGTCTGTGAAAAGAAATGTCCAGCTGCTGTGTTGAACATTCAAGGGCATGCTTTTGTAGTGGACCTCTGGATTGTTGATTTAACTGGCCTAGGAATTATTCTGGGAATTATGTGGTTGAGTACTTTGGGCAAAGTGATCCATGATTATAGTGATCTCTCTATGGAATTTAATTGGCATAATCAGAGAATAATTTTGAGGGGAGAGGGAGGCATTACCAAGAATTCTTCTGCTGAATGCTTTGCTTTATCTCCAATTGGTGCTGCACCCATGATTGTGAGGGAATCCAGTGCTAAGGAGGGCTTAACAGAATTGTCAACAGTTAAGGATACTATTCCTTTGGCTGTGTGGAATATCTTGGTTCAATACCAAGATGTCTTTCAAGTACCACAGGGACTACCTCCTTCCAGGGATTATGACCATGCTATCCACTTACAAACAGAGTCCAAGACAGTCAATGTGAGGCCTTATCGATATGGTCATCATCAGAAATCTGAAATTGAGAAGCAGGTGGCTGATTTGTTAGCTTCTGGTTTCATTAAGGTTAGTAGAAGTCCTTATTCCTCTCCAGTTTTGCTTGTGAAGAAGCATGATAATTCATGGAGAATGTGCATTGACTATAGAGCTTTAAACAAAATAACTATAAGGGATCGTTTTCCAATCCCTACTATAGATGAACTACTTGATGAATTGAGAGGAGCAAGTGTATTTTCGAAGCTGGACTTGAGAAGTGGGTATCATCAAATTCGATTACTCCCTCAAGACACTCTCAAGACAGCCTTTAGGACTCATGATGGCCATTATGAATTTTTGGTAATGCCATTTGGTTTGACAAATGCTCCATCTACCTTCCAATCCACAATGAATCAAATGTTTAGACCCTATTTGAGACGATTTATCATAGTGTTCTTTGATGACATTTTGATATATAGTGTTTCTCTTAATGAACACTTGATTCATTTACAATTGGCTTTGGAATGCTTGAAACAGAATCAGTTCAAAGTCAAAATTAGTAAATGTGGGTTTGCTTTATTGGAAGTGGATTATTTGGGACATCTTGTATCAGGAGAGGGAGTTAAGGCTGATCCTAAAAAGATTTGAGCTATGATGGATTGGCCTCAACCCAAGAATGTGAAGCAACTTAGGGGATTTATTGGCCTTACTGGTTATTATAGAAGGTTCATCCGCCAATATGCCACTTTAGCAGCTCCTCTAACTGATTTACTCAAGAGTGACTCTTTTACTTGGAATGATGAGGCTGCCACAGCTTTCCAATTGCTCAAAGAAACCATGACTACCACCCCTGTCCTTCTCTTACCTGACTTTTCTCTTCCCTTTGTAGTTGAAACCGGTGCATCTTCAATTGGTATTGGGGCTGTATTGTTACAGAATGGCAGGCCAATATCCTTTTTTAGTAAGAAATTGGGACCTAGGATGAGGGTAGCATCCACCTATGTCAGAGAACTTTTTGCTGTCACTGAGGCTGTGAAGAAATGGAGGCATTATTTGCTTGGCTCCAAGTTTATCATCAAGACTATCATAGGAGCTTGAAAGAACTCCTTTCTCAAACAGTTCAGACTTTGGAACAGTAGAGGTATGCTTGTAAGTTGATGGGATATGATTTTGTTATTGAATATAAGCCTGGAAGTTCCAATGTTGTGGCTGATTCTCTCTCTCGAATGTATGAAGAAGAAAAGGGAGGTACTGTCTTGTCATTAGTGTCTGAAATCCATTTTGATATAATTGATCAAATTAAGGGGGAGAATACTTCTGATCCCGAATTGTTATCCTTGCACTCCAAGTTGAGTAGTGGCATATTTGTTGATCCTAATATTACAGCAAGGGATGGAGTGTTGTATTATAAAAATCGTTTGATGTTAAGCTCCACCTCTGCTTTGAAGCAAATTCTGCTGAATAAAGCACATGCCACTCCCATTGGGGGACATGCTGGTGTGACTCGCACATTGGCTTAGACTATCAGCTTCTTTCCACTGGTCTCATATGAGAAAGGAGGTGACTGATTTGATCAAGCATTGCTCCATATGCCAAATGGTGAAAACAACAACCACACCTCCTTTTGGGTTGCTTCAGCCTTTGCCAATCCCAAATGGGGTGTTTGAAGACATCAGCATGGACTTCATCACTGGTTTGCCCTTATCTCGCAGCTTTACAATTATTTTTGTGGTGGTGGATCGCCTCTCCAAATATGCACATTTTGGTGCATTGGCTAGTCCATATACAGTTGTTAAGGTAGCATCTCTATTTTGTGATATGGTTGTAAAATTGCATGGTTACCCAAAGACTATTGTATCTGATAGGGATAGTGTCTTCTTAAGTCAATTCTGGACTTTGCTGTTTAAATTTAGTGGCACCAAGCTGCACACCAGGACATCTTATCACCCCCAATCTGATGGGCAATTCGAAGTGACTAATAGATACTTAGAACAGTATCTTCGAGCCTTTCAGATGAGAATCACAAGTGGTCTTTGTACTTGAGTTGGGCTGAATTACACTACAACACATCCCATCATGCTTCAATTGGTATGAGTCCCCAGGCACTATATGGTAAGCTGCCACAAGTAATTCCCTATTACTCTAAAGGGCTGATCAAGGTGGAGGCAGTGGATACAGCTTTAGTTCACAGAAATGAATTACTTGCTCAGCTTAAGAATCACTTGCAAGGAGCACAAAATCGAATGAAAATTCAAGCTGACAAACATAGGAAGGATATATCCTTGGCAGTAGGTGATTTGGTTTTGGTCAAATTACAACCTTACAGGCAGTTGACAGTAGCTAGGAGGCAAAATCAGAAGTTGGCCAAGCGTTACTTTGGTCCATTTCCCTTTACTAGGATTTTGAGTCCAGTAGCTTATCAATTGCAACTTCCAGCAGGGTGTAAGATCCATTCTTCATTCCATGTTTCAGTGTTGAAACCTTTTAAGGGTAATCATCCAGATTTAATTCCCACGGTACCTGAATTTAGTCATGGCAATTACCCTGTTCAAGAACCAGTGGCTGCTCTTATGTCTCGCAAAATTTCGGGCAGCAACAAATCAGGCATTCAATGGCTCATACAGTGGTCTCACTCCTTGCCTGAGGACTCTTCGTTGGAGGATGAAGAAGACCTTAAGCTCCATTATCCTAATTTGAACCTTGAGGACAAGGTTGATTTGGAAGACCAGGGTAATGTTACGAGCAGCAAAAGGAATAGGGGAGCTCCTATTTGGGCTAAGGATTTTGTAGTTGATGTTTAGTTGTAATCCTGTAACTGAGGTGTTGTAATTCAGTAACTGAGGTTCTGCATGGTAATATTGTATGAGGGGTATAATAGTCATATGGTGTTAGTGAGTTGGCAGTTAGTTGGGAAGTGATGCCATGTGTCCATTTTATGGAATGCATGCGGTTAGTTAGTTGTCAATAGATATAAGGTCAATTGTAAACAGAGAAAGATTATTTTGAATAATATACAATCCTGGGAATTCTTTTCAATTCTCCTTTGTGTCTCTGTTAGGGTTCTTAGCTCTTAACAGTGAAGCATATTTTAATGGTCCATGGGGACCATGACCACTCATGCTGGGTGGTCTCCTTTCCAACTGTGGAAAAAAAAAATTTACTTCACTCCTTTCTTTTATTTGTATTTTTATTTATGTCCTTAAAAATTTTCCACATTTGAAAAAGAGACCACCCAACTTAAGTGGTGTTGGACCACTAAAAATATTTTCGTCTATATGGATGCGGCAGAGCCGAAATCCAAAGGAAAGGTTTGGTTATGTGAAAGCCACTTTTCTTTTCCGTATATGAATTGAGATAATTTATAGACACAAGTTATATGACAATTGTGTCTATAATAGCAACTTTGCTTAAAGATGGCTTATGCTTGTTCAAGCTAAAAAATTCAATAATTTGGTTTTGTTGATGTGTAAATGTAGTCAGTCACATGCGTTGTGTAGCAATTCAAAACTGAAAAAGCATACAATAAGAATGTATATAAGTGACTGATGAGATTTTGTGTATTTAGCAGTTGCACTTTGCATACACTAAGCTCATGTTCATCACAATCTTTATTAAAATTGATTTTATTTTACAAAAAAAGGAATTTTAGTATAGTGATTAAAGGTTTGTTTTTTCACATTTCGCCCAATGCAAAGAAGCGCCTATGTGAGATAGGAGTAACCGAGTAAAACATTCCTTTAGGCTTTGTGTTGGAGTTGGTTTTTGGAGGGGAAGGAAGGGAAGGGAAGAGTTTTATTAATCTCTTCCTCTGTTTGTGAGTTTAAAAAAATGAGAGAAGGGAATTGAAAATTTTTGCAAAACCCTTCTCATCCTTAAAATTAATGTTCCCCCAATTTGGGGGGTTTAAGAGAGAAAATATTAAAAATTAGTTATTTATTCTTAGCATTAAAATGTAAAAACTACATAAATATGAATCACTTTTAAATGTAACATTATTGGAAAAGTTTCAAATACTAACAGAATTTATCGATGAAAAATATTTTGTCGAAAATAGTGACGAAATTTTCGACAAAAAATACATTACGTCGAAAATAGAGACGAAACAGGATTTGGCCATAATCAGAAAAAATAAATCTTTTCAGAAAAAAAATACAAATAAAATTATTAATAGAATCTAAATTCCGTTGAAACTTTCAAAAGAAATATTTTCCTCAAACATTTCAAGGACAAATATTTCTGTTGAATTTTTTTTACAGAAAACAATTTCGTAAAAAAAGTTGCCAAAAATGTTTCCGTTAAATTTTTTTACGAAAAATATTCCCATCAAAATTTTCAACGAAATAAATTTTCAGTGAAAATTTTCGACGAAAGATATTTTTGTAAAATATTCTGAGAGAAATTGTTTTTTGCCAAAATTCTTTACGGAATCTAAATTCCGTTAAAATATTTGACAAAAAAACATATTCAACGAAATTTTCGACGAAGAATATTTCCATCTAAATTTTTAACGAAACACATTTGCATTGAAATTTTTCGTAAAAATTTGGACGGAAAACATTTGCTGTAAAAAATTTTGACGTAAAAAAATTCGCCAGAATCTTTACAGAATCTAAATTCGGTCAAAAGTTTTCGACAAAAAAATTTTCGTCATACAATTTGACGAAAAAAATTTCCGTCAAAATTTTCGACGAAACACATTTCCATCAAAAAATTTAGACAGAAAATATTTTCGACAAAATTTATGATAGAAAACATTTCTATCAAAATATTCAACGAAACACATTTTGGTCAAAAAAATTTGACGAAAATTATTTTCGTAAAAAAATTTGACGAAAAAAATATTCTGTTAAAATTCTTTACATAACTTAAATTCCGTCGAAAGTTTCCCCGAAACATTTTCCTCAAAAATTGTGTAAAAAATATTTCCGTTGAAATTCTCATTGGGAAACATTTTCATCGAAGACTTTGGACGAAAAATTTTTGGTCAAAATTTTTGAAGGAATTCTTTTTTCCGTCAATGCCTTTGATGGAATTTTTTTCGTCGAAATATTTAACAAATCATTTTTGTTAAAACTGTTGATGAAAGAGGAAGATTAATTGTTAATCCTGAGTAAAAAGGCAACGTTTATTGTTGTTTTGCTAAAATTCCAAATCCAGGATTGTTCAACTGATTTTATGCTGATTTTGTAGGAAAGCGTACAAAATTGGAGTCAAATGGAGATTTGCCAAAATGAAAATCCACGCTAATAGTGTGGATGTCACGCTGATGGCGTGAAGAATCAGAGACCTCCACGCTCATAGCGTGGAACTCACGCTGATGGCGTGAAACCATTCTTGCTCCCACGTTGATAGCGTGGAACCCACGCTAGTGGCATCAGCATTCAGAGGCAGCCACGCTCTTAGCGTGAAATTGACACTAAGAGCGCCAGATTGCGGAAATCACAGCCCGTGCTTTTCAAGAGGGCAATTTTGGAAGATGAAAAAGAAGATTATAAAAAGAAGGCTCAGCACAGAATTAGGTATTCTGGACCTAAGGAGACCGTCATGCGTCAGAAGGAGAGCTCCGGAGACAAATTCTTGTTCTTGTTCTTCTTCTTCTTTCTCTTTTACTTTATGTTTTTATGAATATTGAATTTTTAGCCATGATTATGTTTGGCTAGTTTGCTTTTTATTGTAGTTAGGGTCACACACCCTATGTGAACCCTTGTTACGACGGGTTGGTTTATTTCTACTCGTTTACATAAAGTTCTTTATCTTTACCTTGTGCAAAATTTATATTCTCTTTATTAGAATTGATCAATCTGATAGTTGAGGATAGTTTGAGGGTTAGAACCCTAGATAGGAATATTGGGGTTTTCATCCTGAAAGGGGGTAGGATAACGGTTCGTATGCATGCTAGGAATAGATGTGTATTGAATTGCAGATGATTGAATTATCGTGTTCATTGCTTAATTCTCATGAGGGGTTGCTAAGGTATTAGGATTCCAATTGAGATTAAAGGGTTAAATTGCCATGGGATTGGAATTTAACTAATTAATTTTAGATGATAATTATCTGAGTATTTATATAATTGAATATTTTTAAATCGATCCAAAGTAATAAGTGGGGATCATAAGGTGAGTGCGCTCTAACTACAATGTTTTTCTCATTTTTACAAATCAAATCATTCCTGTTCTTATTTTTATTCTTCATCACAGAAAAATTACAAAAACAAGTCTTTATTTCAGTTCTTAATTTCACACAAATCGACATTTTGAATTCTTCCATTCTTCAAAGGAATATTAATTGATATTCGACCCAATCCCTGTGGAGACGATACTCTACTTACTTTCTATATTACTTGTGCAATCGGTATACTTGCCGGAGAGCATCAAGTTTTTGGCGCCTTTGTCGGGGATTGGCGTTTCTTATATCAATTAATGTTGATTTTTAAGAGTGGATTTTATTTTATTTTTATTTTTATTTTATTTTTTTGATATTTGAACAGTGCTACTAATCTCTTTTCTGAGTTGTATTCGAGGTAAAGAGACAGAATTTCCACTTGATTTGGAAATTACCAAGACTGAAAAGAGATACACAAAACTTGCTCGGAAGAAGCTTGCATATTCTGTTTTAAGAAGCACACACCATGGCAGGGAACAATGAAGAGGACAATTCGCTCATGGATACTATCCTAACTCCATTATTCAACAGGCCCAATGCGAGTATTGTTCAGCCAAATGTTGCCAACAATTGGGAGCTCAAGTCCTCTCATATTCAATTGGTGGAGAGAGCTCAGTTTGGAGGAGAGAGGAGAGTGAAGATCTGTTGACAGATTCTTGAGGATCTGTGACTCAACAAAACACCCTCAGGTGTCTAACGATGCAATCTGATTGAGGTTGTTCCCTTTCGCTCTTAAGGGAAAGGCTCTTAGTTGGTTGGAACGACAGCCTGCTGCAAGCATTCCAACCTGGGATGATTTATCACAGAAGTTCTTTGCTCAGTTCTTCTCGATGGAGAAGTACAACCAGATGGTGAATGGTATCACCAATTTCACTCAATCTGAGGGTGAATCAATGTGTGAAGCATGGAACCAGTTGAAGGATTTGATGAGAAGGTGTCCTCAGTATAACCTGACTGCTGGTAATCAGGTTAGAATCTTCTTCAATGGTTGCAAACCTGAGGTTCGGATGGTGTTGAATGGTGCAGCAGGAGGCACTATTAAAACTCTGAGAGCAAACGAGACTCTTGAGCTGATTGAGAGGATGGCTGCCAACGAAAACCAAGGGTTGTCAGCAAAGCCTAAGAGAGGTATCCTTCAACTGGAAGGTAATAATGTTGTGCTAGCTGAAAACAGTTTGTTATCTCAGCAAGTAGCAAACTTGACATCAAGGCTTGACAAGATGCAGCTTGCTGGTGTTCAGACCAAAGCTGCCGCTGTTGTGTGTGAATATTGCCAGGACAATCATGAGTCTAATAAATGTCCTGAGATGCCTTCTAATTCACCTAAGCAAATGCAAGTGGATGACATTTGGTATGATCAAAGACCTCAATAGCAAAATGTTCAAAGAGGTCAGAATTTTACTCCCGGAGGTAATAATTATCAATGGAAGATTCAAGGCACAGGTCTTGATTACAATTCCAACAACTACTTGCAGCCTCCACCAGTCCAAGCTAAGGAATTTTCTGATTTGGAGAGGTTAGTTGGACAAATGGCTCAACACTCCAATGCCTTCATGGAAGAAACTAGGGCCAATACTAAAAACATGAGTGCTTCTATCAAGAATTTGGAGAATCAAATTGGCCAGCTGGCTAAGCAAGTTGCTGATAGAACTCCAGGCACTTTCCCTAGTAACACAGTTACAAATCCCAAGGAGGATTGTATGTTTGTCACAACTAGAAGTGGTAAGGTGGTAGCAGCTCTAGAAAAGCTGAGCACAAAGGTGAAAGCTAATGAGAAGCTTAAGGCGGTTGAGGAGCCAAAAAAAGAGGAGGTGATTCCTTCTGATGTTAAGACACCTCTTCAGAAAGGTGAAGAAAAAGAGCCACCTATTGTTGCTGAAAAGAAAAAATTTGAGCTGAGTCCCGAATATGTGAGAGCCATGGCACCTATCCTGAAAGATTCAAGAAGGATGATCAGAAGCAACAGTATGGAAGGTTTCTTGATATATTCAAGAGGTTGCATGTCAACATTCCATTTGCTGAAGCTTTGGCTAGCATGCCAAATTATGCCAAGTTCATGAAGGATTTGTTGTCAAGGAAGCACAATTTGCAAGAATGCCAAACGATGACACTCACTGAGGAGTGTAGTGCTATTGTTACAAAGAAGTTCCCGCCTAAGCGTCATGATCCAGAGAGCTTCAATATTTCTGTTGAAATTGGTAACACCAAAATTGGCAGGGCATTATGTGATCTAGGGGCTAGCATTAATTTGATGCCCCTTTCTGTTTGTAATTCCTTGGGATCACCGAGTTGAAGCCTACTTTGGCATCTCTTCAACTTGCTGATAAGTCTGTAAGGAAGCCTAGTGGAATAATAGAAGATGTTCTTGTGAAGGTGGACAAGTTCATCTTCCCTGCTGATTTTGTGGTGTTGGACATGGAAGGGGGAGCTAAGATGCCTCTTTTGCTGGGTAGACCTTTCTTAGCTACATCTCATGCACTGATTGATGTTGAAAGCGGGAAGCTCGAGCTAAGAATGAATGATGAAACTGTTACTATTCATGTCTTTGATTCTTTAAAACAGTCTTCTCACAAAGACGATTGTTTTAGTCTTGAAGTCTTAAAGGAAGAAAAAGATGTAGCGGTTGAGGTTCCTGAAAAAGTAGATGATTATAAAGAAGATAGAACCTCAAAAGTGGAATTGAAGGATCTTCCTCAAACTCTAAAAGATGATGTCAAAGAGGTGAGGAAGCCTCAAAGGAGGCGTAATCCTACAAAGAAGAAGGCAATGAGAAAGGAAGTGGTGAAACTCTTTGATACGAGTTGGAAGAGACACCGAGAGCTGAAGTTTGACAAAAGACACCGAGA
Organism: Gastrolobium bilobum; assembly: GCF_033153095.1. NCBI lineage: Eukaryota > Viridiplantae > Streptophyta > Magnoliopsida > Fabales > Fabaceae > Gastrolobium > Gastrolobium bilobum. The sequence goes on along the minus strand of NW_026898049.1, from coordinate 285 downwards.
CTCTGTCTCTCGAAAAAATCAATGCTTCAAAGAGTTCCTCACATGGATTCATGGTCTGAATCAAATCTGGGAATGGTGGTCTCATACACCAAGGCATCTAGTACCACCGGATCCTCCAATTGCTGAGTCATCCCACGCTGCTGAAGGGGATGACATGGAGGGTTGATTATATCTCCTTGCTGACGGAGATTTTGTATATTAGTTTATTTTTCTGTTTCACATTTTTAGTTACTTTGTGTTGGTATATTTCTCTCTGATGTTTTAATGTGCGCATTATAGTTCATC
>NW_026898048.1:0-43238 GCF_033153095.1 Gastrolobium bilobum | reverse complement strand
GCACCAGCCGTTTTCATGGGTTATATGAATCGGATCTTTAAAGCCTATCTGGATCAGTTTGTGGTGGTCTTTATAGATGACATACTGATATATTCGAAGAGTAAAGAAGAGCATTCCGAGCATCTAAAGGTTGTTTTGCAGATTCTGAGAGAGCATCAGTTGTATGCTAAACCATCAAAATGTGAATTCTGGCTTTCTGAGATACAATTTCTGGGCCATGTCATCTCATCTGAAGGAGTGGCAGTGGACCCGAGCAAGATTGAAGCAGTGGTAGAATGGGAACGTCCTAAAAATGTTACAGAGATCAGGAGTTTTCTCGGTTTGGCTGGATATTATAGGCGTTTTATTGAGGGATTCTCACGGATGGTTTTACCGTTGACACGGTTAACCCGTAAAGGGAACCCATTTGTGTGGACCCAAGAATGTGAAGTGAGCTTTCAAGAGTTAAAAAGGAAGTTGACTACAGCTCCGGTATTAATATTGCCGGATCCTACAAGTAAGTTTGTGGTGTATTGTGATGCTTCTAAGTTTGGGTTAGGCTGTGTGTTAATGCAGTTCCGTCAGGTGGTCGCTTATGCTTCTCGGCAGTTGAAACCGCATGAGGAGAATTATCCGACACATGATCTTGAGTTGGCAGCCGTAGTGTTCGCATTGAAAATTTGGCGACACTTTCTATACGGGGCCGATTTTATTGTCTACAGTGACCACAAAAGTCTAAAGTATCTGTTTGATCAGAAGGAGCTAAACATGAGGCAACGCCGATGGGTGGAATTTCTGAAGGATTATGATTTTGAATTGCAATATCACCCTGGTAAAGCCAATGTAGTAGCTGATGCTTTAAGCAGAAAGACGCTTGGTATGGCCAATTTGATGATTTCCGAGTATAACTTGATTGAGAAATTCAGGGATCTCCACATTCCTGTGAATATAGAAGATAGTCCGCATTTATTGACTACTACGGTAGTCCTGAATTCATTAGTTGAGCGGATTAAAGAAGCTCAATTGCTTGATGAAGAGATTCAGTCTATGAAAGAGCAGGACTTTGTGTCCACTGATAGGTTCGGTCTTAAGTTTTACAAGGATCGGATCATTGTTCCAAAAGGTCAGATGGTAGATGAGGTATTAACTGAGGGTCACATGGGTAAGTACACTATCCATCCTGGTGCTACCAAGATGTACCAAGACTTGAAACGGAATTTCTGGTGGTCGGGAATGAAGAAAGACATTGCTCTATTTGTGAGTAAGTGTTTGACATGTCAGAAAGTTAAGATTGAACATCAGAGACCTTCTGGATTACTGCAGCCCTTGGATATTCCAGAATGGAAATGGGTCAGTATTTCTATGGATTTTGTAGTAGCATTACCGAGAACTCAGGCTGGTTTTGATTCCATCTGGGTAGTTGTTGACAGATTGACAAAGTCTGCACATTTCATACCAGTTAAAACGAGTTTCTCCACAGAGCAGTTGGCTCGGATATATGTAAGAGAGATTGTGAAACTTCATGGGGTTCCTGAAAGTATCATTAGTGATCGGGACCCTAAATTTACTTCTAGACTCTGGGATGCAGTGCAACAGGCCTTCGGTACACAGTTGAGGCTGAGCACGGCTTATCATCCCCAGACTGATGGTCAGACTGAGAGGACTATTCAGACCCTGGAGGACATGTTGAGGGCTTGTGCCTTAGAGCAGGGAAATGCATGGGATAAATATCTTCCTCTAGTGGAATTTTCCTACAATAATAGTTATCATGCCAGTTTGGGCATGGCTCCGTATGAAGCTTTGTATGGCCGTAGGTGCAGGGCGCCTACTTGTTGGTCAGAAATTGGAGAGAGGCAGTTATTTGGGCCTGATATGGTCCAAGAGACTACCGATCAAATTATGATGATTAAGGATCGATTGAAGAAAGCACAGAGTCGCCAAAAGAGTTATTATGATGCAAAGCATAGACCCCTTGAATTTTCAGAAGGGGATCATGTATTTATCCGTTTGTCTCCGACTACGGGTGTTGGGCGTGCTCTAGGAGTGAGGAAGTTGAGTCCTAGGTTCATTGGGCCCTACCAGATTATGAAAAGGGTCGGACCTGTGGCTTATCAGCTTGCCTTACCTCCACATCTGTCAAATTTGCATAGTGTTTTTCACATCAGTCAACTTCGAAAATACGTGCCGGATGAATCCCACATTGTACAGCCGGACAATATCGAAGTAAGAAAAGACTTGAAGTTTGTTGTGGGACCGTTTAAGGTTCTAGCACGTGATGAAAAAGTGTTGAGAAACAGGAATATTCCCATGATCAAGGTACAATGGGAAGGATTGACTCCTAGGGACGCCACTTGGGAGCGGGAGAATGAAATTCTCCAGCGATATCCTGAGTTTGATGTCAGGTATATGTATATTTGATATTTGATTTTGTGGGCAAAATCCTTAAAAGGTGGGGTGAATATAATGATCCTAACTGGTAAATCTTAGTTAGAGATTTAATTTAAGGATTTAAATGCCATAATTAGATTCAGTGAGCGATTTCGAGTATTTTGACTGTAATCATGACTATGTTATGAACAGTGCGTTCTGCCGGAGAATTTACAGTTTTGTGAATTAACCGGTAGAGCTTAAAATGAGAAAAATAATTTTAGGAACATAATTTGAAAATTCTGATGACAAATATGAGTTCAGAATAAAAAATTGTATAGTCTGGCACTTTCCGTGAAAATCTCGTGAATAGTGTTTCTACCGGGTATTTTGTACTGCTGTTTAAGCAACCGGTAGAGTCCAGAAATAAATAATTGATGAAATAAGAATAAGAAAGTCCAATATATGCCAAGCAAGTCAATATAGGCCCAAGAAAATGATAAGTTATAAGTGTTAAGTTTCAAAAGTAAATAAAGTACAGTTTGTGATTCACAGTGCATTTCGTCAAAAACGGTGCCGAAACCGTACTGTGAATTATGAATATTGTTTTGTAACAGATAAAAATTTATGTAAATGATTTTAAAAACAATAAAAATATATTTGTAGCTTTGAGTTAGTTCCGGGTTAGTTTAAGTGAAAATACGCGAAAGAAAAATACCCGGGTAAAAGGCCACATGTGCTCACCTTTTTAAGTCACTTGAGCTTCATTTCCAAATAAAATTCTCTCTCCTCTCCTCACTCCAAACCCGAGCTGCACCAGGAAAAAGGGGGGGATAGGGTTTTTTTTTGATTTTGTTGATTCTCTTTGAATCTTCCACCAAATCCAATGACCCACCACATGAAATTGATTGGAAACCACTCAATGAATCCATTCCACCTATCCATTTGAGCTATAGTTGAGTGTGTGAAGAGTTATTCCTCCTCTCATTTTCGAGTTACTATTCATTGGAGGAGAAAAAGTGAGTTTTTGATGGAGCTTGGCTTGGAGATTGCTCTCTAGGCTTTGTACAAGTGTTTAGAGGTAAGAAACCTCTATTTCCATGATATTATTTTGATGATTTAAGTTATGAAATATATGAGCATGTTGTGAGTGGGGAATAATTGATGTTAGAATGTGAAATTATGATGGATTATTGTTGTTTAGGAAGTTATAGTGTTGAGTAAGCATCCACATGTGATAAAAATTTAAAAGCCCTATTACATCTTCCTCCTAGGTTTCGGCCATCATGGAGTGAGTAGGAGTTATTGTGGAAAAAATTATATTATGTATTGTGAAGGTATAGTGTGTTGGAAATGAGTGAAAATGGATGAGTTAGTAAGAATGCCCAAGTAAAAAGGACTTGGTGTCTAAACTCAAAATAGGAATTTAGTGGAAGCATTCCTAGGTGTTTGCAAGTTGTAATGAAGTAACGAAAATGTATTGTAAAAGAGAAGGATCTTTGGAAATTCCCCTTATAGGATTCGACCTATAGGGTATTTAGGGATATATTTTGTACATTTTATTTTAAATAAAATGTGTTGTAATAAATTGTATAAAGGTGATGAGTTTTGAAGAAAAATGGCATGATTTATGTTGAAAATTCCTAAGGGAATGGTTGATTAAATTAAAGAACACCAACGGTTATAAAGAGGTCTAGACTTGTGTATTGGCATAGGATTGGCAAAAATGCAAAGAAAGGAAAATAAGCGATAAAATGTATGCTTATGAAATAATTATGGTATTGCATCATTTTATTGATGCATTGTAAATTATTCTCTAGGTGTGCCTAGGGATTGAGAAGGATCGGAAATCTCTTGAAGCGATAAAAGTAACTTGTTCCACAAGTAAGCGTATTGGTAAAGCTTCAAGAGGTAAGCTCTATGTTTAAGGAGTCTTTTCCTGCTTGGGTGCTCCACCATGGTTAGTGAACTATGGTTGGACTGTATGACTGTGATTTAGATGCTTTGTATAGATGCATTCATATAGAGTTATTTGATAACATGATATGTTTTGCTCTGATATGACTTCTGTAATATGATTTCTGTAACAATCTCTGGCCATTGATTGTATAGTACCCGGACGTCCGCTTTGGGGTCCTCCCTCGGGACTGATGGTGTACTCCTCCGATATGTCTGGTTCCGCTTTGGGGTCCTCCCTCGGGAACACGTGCGTTGATTTCCGCTTGGGGTCCTCCCTTGGGAATGACGGCGCACATCTCTGATATGATATGGATATATGCTCTGTTCTGTTAAGATATCTGTTATATGTTGTATTTGTATACTCTGTATCTGAATTTCATGCAGGAGTGAGCCAGGGGTATGGAGAATTCTCTATAAACCTGGAGCTTATTGAGATTTGTAATCTCACCCCTCTTTGGGGACACATTTTCAGGGGCCCAGATTTCCGGTGAGTCCTCACTAGGCAGGGACACGACACGTGGCTGAGGCAGTTGACAGACCGGATTTTGAGTGGCTGTAGGCTACTACCTTTTTGGAGTGTTTGATGTATTTTAGTATTTTCGCATTTGATGGATCATGATATTGATCCTTTATTTTGTATATGGCCTGTATATGTTTTGTACATGTCTATCAGTTTGATGCATGTACATTTGAGTATTCAGGAACGTTATATGATGATGTAGTATTCAGATAGGTTTATGTTTTGATGGCATGCTGTTAGATTTAGTGGCACGGAGCCATGTTATGCATGCGCCCATGTATGGGTATTTGATTATATTTGGATATCTGGTATTTCTGAATTGATATGTTGTATAAACTGCTTATCAGGAAATGCATCTGAGTGGGATTGGAAAATCCCCAGTTGTCCGATTTATAGAGGAAACTCTGCCCGATTTTCGTTTACGACGAAAGAGAATTTAAAAAGAAAAAGAAAAAGTTAGCTCGTATTTTCATAAGTTAAGTCTTCCGCTGTTTTCTGTTTTATCATATGTATGTTAATTGAACCGGCTCGAGACGGGGATGTTACACCTCAAGCTCAAGTTCTTCATCAGTGAGGAGGAAGCAAATCTTTGCTTAGTGACAAAGAAAGAGGATGATGAAAGTGAGGTAAGTTCTAATTGCTCTTCTTACAATCCTTCTTATGATGAGTTGAAACATGCTTGTAATGAACTCTATGAAGAATCTTTGTCATATGTTAAGAAACTTAGAGTAATTAAAAAGTGTAATGATGAATTGATTAAACAAGTTGCATCTCTTGAAAATCAACTTAAAAATTTAAAAGATGAGAATGAAACTTTAAAGTTGATTGATGTTAGTATTACTTGTCTTGTATGCTTGTCTAGATTAAATGGTACTACTTGTCGTGGTGGTGGTGGTGGTGACAACGACATTGGTGGTATAACGACGGCGACGACGATGATGGCGGTGGTCGTGTCGGGATGATGGTGGTGATGATGATGATAGTGGTAAATTGTGATTGAGAGAAACAAGTGTTTCTCATTTTGTGCTCGGGAATAAAAAAAAAATGATTCTTTTTTTGTTCCCCAGCACAAAAAGTAAATCGGTTCATCACGGGAACAAAAAAATAAACCGATTTTACCAAAAGAATTTTTTTTATTTAGTTTTGTTCTCAGGAACAGAAATTAAATAAAAAAAATAATTTCGAAAAAGTTGTCATGCACACCTCAAATGTCGAGGCATGTTGATTTTATTTAAAACTTGTTAGGTAAAATGAATTTTTTATTTCTTATTTTAGCATTTAAGTTTTTTTTTAATATATGTTAAATACATCGGTTCAATCTAATGCAACTCACGTATAAGGAGTACTTTCGCTTGAGTTGGAAAATAAATTCCCCCTAACCCAATCAATCCAATGCTTTAGCATTTTTTGTTGTTTGCTGTCAGTCCCAGCAAACAGAAAAGAAAAAGTCAAGAAAATAGCGACTAATTAAAAAAATTAAGCCACTTAATGCAAACTATAAATATGGCTTGCGCTTCCCGCTATTTCACAATCACCAATTTCAACTAACTGTTCATTTCATATAGCTACGAATAATGACGACAAAGAAAGAGGAGAAGCAAAAAGAACATGGAGGATCATCCATGGCTGTCAAAGTTTATATTGTGTATGCACTTTTTTAGCCTTTCTTGTCATTACTAATTACCCCCTTTCTTTTTTAAATAAAAATAAAAATCTTGTTATACTTTGTCTTCTGGCTTTCATTGTCTTTGTCATTATTGTTTCTTCATGTCTTTTTTTTCCTTTTGAGTTTAACTCATGGTAATCAATATGGAATTTTTTTCATTGGGTTTCTTTTACTTCTTCAATGGGTTCTCAAATTTGAAGTCTTTAGAATTTCTATGTTCTTTGAAGATCTTGGACTCAAACTTTCTTGGATATGATGCATACTTTTTCTGGCTCTGTTTATCTTTCTGCTTTATAAGTATACATTGGTTTGTTTGATCGTTAAGGAAGATGTGGGTTGTTCCTTAGTAGCCATGCACGCCGAAAGTCTTATTCTTTTCTAGTTGGCTTGAGTTGCTCTATCTTTTACTTTTTTGGGTTTGCTGGGCATTATGTAAGAAAAATGCAGTTCATGAAATAGAAATCCCTTTTGTGAATTTGTTCTCTTGATGCCTTGCTTTTTGAATCATTTTATATTTCCTTTGCTAGTCCATGATAACCTTCTTGTAGTGAAATCACACTTTCAAATTGTTTTCTTTCGTTTCATTGTTTTGATTTGAATTGGACCTTTGATCCCCTGATAACAGAATTAAGATGTTTTATATGCAGAGTCTTTGTGTAGGTTTGTTCTGTTCATCTGAAATGATACAAGCAAGATGTATGAATGTTAAAAGAAGTATTGGCTTGAAATCATTATTTCCCATTTAGTGGAGAAGTGATAGTTGTGGTTAATGTCTTTTTGTGCTACTTATTGGTTAACCATTCCAAATGCTGCTACAAGTTAGTTAAATTCAAAATTAATTGAAACCAAGGCTGATGTTTTCAATGTTGCATAAGGATTCTCAATATCTTGCTTCAACACCTATCAGGTTCTGACAATTGGAATTGTGACACTTTCTTTTGGTTCAGCCATTATGTACTTGTTAAGGTTCTTATTCTCTGTGTCTAGTTGCCTATATTTGTTATTATTTGGGTGGCCTTCCTTATTATTACTTTTATGAGTTCCATTTCCACGGACATGAGAGCAGTTGAGAGGTAAGTAACCTAAATTGATTGTAGGTTAGTGTATTTCAACTTTCATAGTTTTGACTACTATCCTATGACAAGTGGTTCATCATTCCAAGCTAATAAGCGAACTAGCAAAAGCTGGCTTTCTTTTACAAATGATAAAATAATACAATACTAAGGACAATTCAAGTATTTGATTCCTGGTTAAAATTAGAAATCTTAGCATTAGATGTAAGAAATTTATACAAGAACATGTAGAAATTAGGCTTGAGTCATATGCTTTTCACACATAAGATCCTTCTACAGGGATTTGCAAATATGGCAATCATCTATTTTCTTATTGGATATTTAATTTCCCTTTTTTCCTTATAAAACTATCTACAGTTATTTTCCTTTTTTTATTGTGATGTGTATTTCCTCTTTCTTGTGTATTCTCTCCAATATTGCTCAATTTCCCTTTTCATTTCATTCTATAACAAATTATTGAGCATGTTTCTGTCAGCTTTATTTACAAAATGAAAATTTTCTATTTCTTTGGCAGGTACTACTCACTGTATGGTCATGTGGAGAGACTAGCAAGAGAAATAATGAAAGGGGTTAATTCTGTAGAAGGAGTTGAGGCCAAACTATGGCAGGTATGCATTTATGTTTCATTTATAACAGTTCCTAATAATATGCATTCAATTTTGTCATAGAATAAAATTGCAAAAGTAAAGGACATCCACTCTAGAGCTAAACCTTATTCCTCTTGGGAGCAGATAAAATCATTCAAATAGCCTGCAGGTATTACACCGGTTGCACTGTTATCTAGTTTAGCTTGATGAATGGTTTCTAACTCAATGTCATTGTTCCTGCTGATCTGACAGTCACAAAGTTGGATTCAAACTTTCTCCTAGCTTAGTTCCTTGGTGCTTTTAATGCATTTTGAGGAACAGTACAAACAAATCAATACAGCAAGTGATTGTTGTATTGTGGTGTTAGTTTTTTTTTTTTTTTATACATGTATTGTGTTGTTAGTTGTTTGATCACCAATGCGCACAGGATTACAAATTTTGCAATATCCAGATTTTGATATGCATAAATACATATATAGTGTTATGGATGGTTTCATGTGTAATAAAGCTGGAAAAATAAATTTTTTCCCTTTTTATATTGTTGGTAAAATTTTGTAAACAAGTTTAGTGGATAACAGAAATTCAGAGTTTTGTGCTATTTCTTGAGCGGTTTATTAGTCCAATACTTATTTCTATTTTAAAAATCAAATAAAATATAAATTTTATGATGTGTTATCCCTTATTTTTTAGCAAACCAAACGGATGCTGTGAACATATTTTCCAAATAGCTTATGAACTTTCAAAGCCACTTATGTGGCTCCAGTGTTCTTTCAACCAATGTTGGGTGCTCCATAACAGGAGGATTCCATTCCCTTTACTTTTCCAATAAAGAGAATGCTGACAGCACTTATGTGGTTAACTTTACTTATATTTTTGTAATCTCTGTGAACAAGACTTTATTTCCCATATTCACCAATGCTAAATTTTAGAAGGGGATGTAAACATTTTTTTCTTTTTTGGTGAAGGGTAGTAAAGAATTTAATGTTATCTTTTTAAAAAAAGGAGCTGCAATCCTGACAGTACTGAACCTATGATCAGGTACCTGAGACACTGTCAATTGAGGAGCTTGGTAAGCTGAGAGCACCACCTAAGAGTGATGTACCAATCATTACCCCTAATAAACTCCCTGAAGCTGATGGTTTTGTCTTTGGCTTCCCAACAAGGTTTGGAATGATGGCTGCTCAGTTTAAAGCTTTTCTAGATACAACAGGAGGTCTATGGAAAACACAAATGCTTGCAGGCAAGCCTGCTGGAATCTTCTACAGCACAAGTTCCCAAGGTGGTGGACAAGAGACCACAGCGTAAGAACCTCTATCTGAATGAATTTTCTGGATCAATTTCTAAAATGACTGAAGAGGGTGAGTCTTGAAGCAGTGGTAACGTATTCAAGTTTGGGAATAATATCTTTTTAAATATGTAAGGATAAGGTCGCATATAATCGACCCTCATCCCTGCTCTCGTAAATCGAAGAGCCTTATGTACGGGGATTTGTCTCTTAATTCCTAAGATGACTGCAATATTTTTATATTAATGATATGAAAATTGTGGAATCTATGACAGGCTCACTGCTATCACTCAGCTGGTTCATCATGGAATGATATTTGTTCCAATTGGTTATACGTTGGGTCCTGGCATGTTGGAGATGAAGGAACTGAAAGGTGGAAGTCCATATGGTGCAGGAACTTATGCTGGTGATGGTTCTAGACAACCAACTGAGCTTGAGTTGGATCAAGCATTCCATCAAGGAAATTATATCGCCACCATTGCAAAGCAGCTCAAGGATGATACTCACCCATTTTTTACTGATAGAATATATTGAGTTCTATATACTTGCTTGCAAATTTTATTTTACTTTTTACAAAAGCAAATATACTTTGCATTGAGTTTTATTTTTGTGCTACAGGTGCAGGGCTTGTTGTTATTTGCTGAGTGAAGTTTCTTTGTCTTATCTTTTCGTATTAGAAAATACTTGATCTCTTCTTTTGTGTTCCCCTTTCATGAATTTTAGTATCAATAAGCAAACAAGTTTAAATTGAGACATGTTAGGGCAGAGTGTCCTTATCAGTCTACTCAACTGAAGAGCTAATGATCTACCCGTCACTTGATTCCTTGCATGAAAGTAGTTGATTTTTATTTTTTCTCGCATGTGATACAGATTGTTTAGTTTGAAGAAAGTTATCTGCAAATATGTGAATTCAGCAAGTCTATTAATTTGTTCATACTGAGGATTCAGCACATTTGAAAGATATCAGGTTAATAAACAAAGAAAAATGAAAATTAAAGTTGCTGCAGCTATGCCAATAATTGGATTTGGATCACTATCAACACCACTCTGATATTGGTTATATATGCTATTGAGATATTCAAGTGTGATGAATTCCCACATTAGTTGATAATGGATTAAGTAAAGTCCATATAAGTGGGAAGATCCATGAACCTAATGCTTTGAGGTTTTGACTTGAGACATGGTATCAGATTCACTTGATGTGATTGATCTAGTTTAGTCCATTAGTGGTGGTTTCCTACCACAGGTTTCCCTTGAACCACTTGACAATTGTATTAGAGCCGGATTGGATTCGAACTAGCATGGGGTTTGGCTAAAGGCGGGTTGAATATTTTGGCATAGAGTACTCGGAGAAAGGGGGAGCGAATGCAATGGAAAAATCAGGGGCGGTGTGGATGCTTGGAATTATGTGAAAGCTCTGGTCGAATGTAATAGGAATGCTTAATCTGTAAGCCTGTGTGTTACTGAGCCTCCTATAAGGGCATTGTGGATTTGATGTGAGAGATTATCACGAACAAATTGACACCTTCTCCCATCCTCCATTTCTAGCATATTCATTTTGGTTAATTTAGTCATCAGCCCCCCTCTGCATAGGTTCTCACATGTTGTGTCTTACAAGTTTAAACCTAAAAATATAGGCATGATTTCTAAGCTTTCTTTCTTCTTAATAAGAAAAACTATCCATACATATGTATATATGTATGTATATATAATATACTGATTAGACTAGACACTCCATGCGACATAAGTAGGCAGCTGTCACAAAGAAGAGAAATATTCTGATACACATTGCTTTTTCTTTCTCTTTGATATGAAAAAAATCTAGTGTCATGTGATTCACAAAGCTTTTTCGTATTCTTGTCCATTTTTTTCCCTTCCTATCATTAGTTTGTGTCGATGATTTTCTACTTCTGGCTTTGCAGCATCCAATTCCATTTTTTCTTAACAAAGGTCCCTACCCTCTTTTCTCAACTAGCCGCTCTCATGAATTCAAGAAGCAAGTTTTATTTTTTATTTTTTATTTTTTTTCTGGATTCCAATGACACGGTCCTTTTCAAACATGATGAAGACGACCTGACATACACATGACAAGCTCAGAAAACTTGGAATGGATTCTACAGAAAAGTTGCTTGTAGGCTTGTAGTATTGTTAATGATAACCTTAACTCATTGCTCTTTTTTTGTGCTTAAGTGCTTAGATAAATGCTAAACATGATTAGAGCTATAAGTGAAAGCTAAGCAAATATTTGTCTCAACAACTCAAGAGTTGTATTGGTTGCCATAAAAAGTTAAGCAAAGGGATATGAATTATGGAATCTATAGAAAATTGATATAGGCCCAAATAATTTGAAGATTCTATTCCTTCTCTTTTTTGTCCATGTACTCTGATATCTATGAAATTCATTGATTAGCAATCATTTTTTAGCATTATGCGACAGAAATTATTAAAAACAATGAAACGATATTTCTTTTCAGCTAAAGGACAAAACAGCCCTATAATAATTTAAAAATAAACTGTTTTTTATTACTCTTAGAAAGGAAGTGGCATATTCATGTACTCGAGGCAAAAAAAGATGCCCATCAAACAGTTAGAAAAACTATAATTAATTTACCAATTCTTTTCAAAATGAATGTCCTCAACCTACGGTTCATTATGTATCTTAATAGAAATATTATCCCACTCTGCTGCTATTGGGGAAATATAAAGATGGTAACAAAGAAAACGGTTATTGCTGGTCCCATGTATGTTATTCACTTCTAACATCTTCCAAACTACATACCTTTGTGCCAAATGCTTTCCAAATTAATAAACAATCTCAAAGGGAATAGAATAGCAGATTCCCCTCATTATTTACTTATGTCAAATGAATAAACTCAGCTTTTCATGAGATAAAAAAAAAAAAAGACAAATTTTGGTACACAAAGACTTATTAACTTATGAGAATATGAATCAGGATAGGGTGTACGTAAATTTATCTTTATTCTTTTATTTTATTTTTGTAACGAGATTATTTTTTATATTCAAACTTGTGATCTTCCAATCACAAGTAACAACAATAGAGTTGTTCCAAGACTAACATTCTCAGCTTCTCATGAGATAAACCCTAAAAACATTGTTAAATCACTTAGGACAATATTTCTTAGTGAAGACAATTTTTGTGGAAAGTAATTAGGCTAGAATGTAGCATGGAGCCCCATGACAGGCTAGCTTTGTTAACACAATAATGGCTAATGCTTAAATGCTTTACCTTTGAATTAGTTTATATTCTGATCTTGCTAGAGAAGTTAGAAAGTGAGATTTGGTAAAGTACTTTTAATCACAAGAGGCAATTCCCCCTGGCCCAGAACAAAATAATTTATAGTACTCTTTGTCTAATTAATTCAAATTCATAACAGGTAAAGTGACAAGGTTTTAAGATATGCCAATCAAGTAAATTTTTAATGCTAATATTATGTTGACTTTCACATATGCACTTGTCAATTTTGTCTCTGTTTTCTCTTCTATTGTTTTTTTCCTAATATAATACAAAGAAAAGAAAAATAGCATGAAGCCTTTATCCTCAACAACCTTTTCATATATTGAAAACTTGCATTAAACCTTCGATGTAAGTTCATGTAAAAATTCTCACTCAACAACCATATGATAGTAGATAGCTAAACTAAGTTATTCATCTAACCCAAAAAAAATGATTAAGCTAAATTAATTAATTAACCTCAAGATTATTCTAACAAGATGATAAATTATATATCCAAAGTTCAAATTTTCCAATTTATGTGGCAATTGAATTTCTTGGAGAGCGATGCACCCAAGCTGATTCGCTTGGATTGGGCTTTTCCATAATTTATTTTTTTATTTAGGGACTTTTAATAATTGCTAGTTATTTCCTTTTTGTTTTTTTAGATTATGTTTGAGTGTACGTTTATTGTGCGTTATCTCATTTGATTATGCGTGATTATATTTATTTAATTTTTTTGTTATTTTATTTTTGCCTATTTAAGGCTTGGTGAACCCTATTGTTATTCAGTTGTTTTTGGTTAAATAAAATTAAGAAAAAAGAATAGTATTTTCTCGCAATTTTTGTTTCGTTCTTTCTTTCTGTTTAGGCAAATGGTTACTGCTTCAGCATTATTTGGTAATCAGAGCTTTGGTTGTCACATAAATAGCTGAACAGAACAATGACGGTCGAGGTCGAGGTCGTGGACGACGGGATCGAGGCGACGGCGACTGTAGAGGGCGTGGTAACACCCTTAATGGCGACGGCGAGCAGCCACACATCGACACACGAGACGCTACAATTGTAGCAATGGCCGCTACAAAGGCAGAAGGCAGAACAAGGTAGACGAATTCAGGAGCTCGAACAACGGTTTGCCCAAACACAGTTGGACGAGATAGATGAAGGAATGGAATCTGAAAGATCATCTCATGGGAAGGAAATGAGTGAAAACCCATTATGGGACTGGAACCAGGAGCGACGAGTACGAAGTCAACCTGGAAATCAATCATTTTTTTTCCAATATTGGGGTGAAGATTGAGATCCCAGAATTCGAGGGCACCACTCATCCAAATGAGTTCATCGACTGGTTACACATCGTCGAAAGAGTCTTTGATATCAGAGATTTGACAGAAGACCAGAAGGTCAAACTAGTTGCTATCAAACTGAGGAAGCATGCCTCAATTTGGTGGGAACATATTAAGAAGCAGCGAAACAAAAAAGGGAAGTCAAAGATCAGGAGTTGGGATAAGATGAAGAAACTGTTGCAACAAAAATTCTTACCAATTCACTACCGGCAGGAGGCATTTGTTGAATACCATAATCTCAAGCAGCGAGACCTATTAGTTGAACAGTATACAACTGAGTTTGATCGTCTGTGGATGCATTGTGATATCGCAGAAGAGGATGAGCAATTGGCTGCTCGTTACTTAGGAGGACTGCGGACTGAGATCTTAGATGTTGTATACCTGCAACAATATTGGTCATATGAGGACATATATCGACTAGCTTTGAAGGTAGAGGAGTAGTGTGAGAGAAAAAGAAGTACTTCAAAATTCCAACCTAGATTTTCTGACAAAGTAAAGTTATCAAGCTCAACAACCAACACTAGTGTGGGGAAAGATCCTTCTAACCCGAAACTAGTAAGCAAAGGGGTAACGACCAATGGTGGAGCTAGCAAGACAAGAACTACGGCAAAGAGGTGCTTCAAATACCAAGGTTTAGGATACTTCGCTATTGATTGTCCAAATCGACAATATATTACTCTTGTCGATACGACAGCTGATGATGTAGGCCCCACCTATGATGAGTATGAAGAAGATCAGGTGGATGGAGGGTCTGAAGAAGGTGAGATTATCTATGGTGATGTTGGAGAATCCTTGGTTGTTTAGAGGGTTCTAAGTGTTGTGTTGACGTAGCTGATGATGAGTTATGGCTCCGACACAATATATTTCACACAAAGTGCACCAGCGGTGGCAAAGTGTGTAGTATGATCATTGATGGCGGAAGTTGCGAGAATGTTGTCTCTAATACCATGGTCGAGAAGTTAGGGCTCAAAACTGAGGAACACCCACAACCCTACAAGCTTTCTTTGCTAAAGAAAGGAAGTGAGGTGAAGGTGAACGAGAAGTGCCTCGTGCAGTTTTCTATTGGCAAGAAATATATTGATGAGGCGTGGTGCGATGTCATTTCGATAGGGAGGCTATGGTAATCTGATAGGAAGACGCGACATGATGGCTTCAAAAACACTTATACTTTCAAGAAGGACGGGTTGACAATTACTTTGGGGCCATCTGATTTGAGGAATGAGGCAAAGAATACAATGCTATCCAGAGTAGATTTCCAAGAAGAAGTTGCTAATTCCGTTGAGGTATTTGCTTGTGTGGTTATGGAAGAGAATTGTGGTGTTTCCGACATTCCTTTGCAGGTTAAGCCATTGTTGGAAGACTTTGCTGATGTGGTTCCTGAGGAAATGCCACTGGGACTGCCACATATGAGAGAATCCAACATTGCATTGATTTTTTGCTGGGAGTTGTTATTCTCAACAAAGTAGCATATAGGATAGGCCCTAAGGAGCATGAGGAGTTACACAAACAAGTGCAGGAGCTACTGAAGAAGGGTGTAGTAAGGGAGAGCATGACTCCCTATTCAATACCTGCCTTGTTGGTCCCTAAGAAAGACGGATCCTGGAGAATGTGCGTCGATAGTAGGGTTGTCAATCGGATCACTATCAAGTATTGTTTTCCCATACCTCGCTTTGATGACTTAATTGATCAACTTCATGGGGCAATGGTCTTCTCAAAGATAGTCTTACGAAGCGGTTATCATCAAATCAGAATGCGACCTGGCGATGAGTGGAAGATGACCTTCAAGACAAGGGATGGGTTATACGAGTGGATGCTTATGCCATTTGGTTTATCTAATGCGCCAAGCATATTCATGCGGTTGATGAATCAGGTTTTTGACCTTTCATTGGTTCTTTTGTTGTAGTTTATTTCGATGATATCTTGATATATAGCTCTTTTGTTGAGCATAACTTACTACATCTGAGGAAAGTGTTTGAGGCCTTAAGGGAACAAAAGTTGTATGCCAATCTGAAGAAATGTCATTTCTTGACCAATTCTATGACATTTTTGGGGTGTATTATTTCTATTGATGGTATTAGGATGGATCCAGCAAAGGTTGATGCTATTACCGGATGGGAGACGCCTAAGAGCATACATGACATCCGAAGCTTTCATGGTCTAGCCTCTTTCTATAGGAGGTTCATTCAGGATTTCAGCACTATTATAACACCTGTTACAAATTGTCTGAAAGGAATCAAGTTTGAGTTGACTAAGGAGGCAGAAGCGGCATTCCAATTACTAAAGCGGAAGGTAACTGAAGCCCCTGTTTGTGTGCTACATGATTTTTCTGATGTTTTTGAAGTGCATTATGATGCTTCTGCAGTTGGCATAGGGGGTGTAGTCAGTCAAAAGAATAAACCAGTAGCATTCTTCATTGAGAAGTTGAATGAAGCCAGAAGAAAATATTCTACTTATGACAAGGAATTTTATGCAATAGTTCGGAGCTTGGAGCATTGGAGACACTATCTCATCTCTAAGGAGTTTATCTTGTTTTCTGATCATGAAGCCTTGAAATATATCAAAGGTCAACACAAACTGAATACCAGGCACGCTACATGGGTGGAGTTCCTTCAAGCTTTCAACTTTGTTATTCAACATAAGGCAGGAGCGCTGAACAAAGTTGCAGATGCACTTAGCAGAAAACACTCATTATTATCCACTATGCAGGTGAAGGTTGTTGGTTTCGATACCTTCAAGGAGCTGTATGTTGATGATACTGATTTTACGGATATTTGGGAGAAATGCAAGGTAGGGCCTTATCTACAATTTTTGATAGTTAATGGATTTCTTTTTAAGGACAACATACTTTGTATTCCTCATTGTTCGCTACGGGAAGCGATCACCCTCGAGGGACATTCAGGAGGGTTAGTAGGGCACTCTAGTGTTGACAAGACAACAGCCTTAATCTGCGAACACTTCTATTGGCCCCGAATAGAGCGTGATATTGCTAGACTTGTGGAGAGGTGCAGAGTTTGTCACATTGCTAAAACCAAGGGCACCAATGCTGGCTTATACCTACCCCTACATGTTCCGACTGTACCATGGGAAGATATCAGCGTTGACTTTGTGTTAGGCCTTCCAAGAACCCAGCGCAATAAGGATTCTATCATGGTAGTAGTGGATAGGTTCTCAAAGATGGCTCATTTTATTACATGTAACAAGACTTTTGATGCTTTGCAGGTAGCTTGTTTGTTTTTGCAGGAAGTTGTGAAACTTCGTGGTGTACTTAAGACCATCACTTCCCATCGTGATGTGAAGTTTGTAAGCCATTTCTGGCGCACTCTTTGGATGCTGATGGAGACGAAGCTACAATTCAGTTCATGTCACCACCCCCAAACTGATGGTCAAACCGAAGTTGTGAACAGAAGTTTGGGCAATTTGTTGCAGAGCTTGATTGGAGAGAATCCCAAGCAGTGGGACTTGGTGTTATCACAAGCAGAATTTGCTTACAATAGATCACAGAGTCGCACTACAGACAAGAGCCCCTTTGAAGTTGTTTATGGGCTTAATCCAACTACCCCTGTGGACTTAGCACCATTACCAATACATAACTATTTCAGTGAAGATTGAGGATCACGCCAATCATATTAAGGAGTTACATTTGCAGGTCCATGATCATATTCAAAGACAGAACGTGAAATACAAGCAACAAGCTAACAAGCATAAGAAGCAAGTTGTTTTCAAGGAAGGCGATTTGGTGTGGATCCACCTTAGGAAGGAATATTTTTCGGCTAACAGGTTTGGCAAACTTCAGCCTAGAGCTGATGGCCCCTTCAGAGTGCTCGAGAAGATCAACGACAACGCTTACAAGATTGCACTGCCTGGGAAGTACAATGTTTCTGGTACTTTCAATGTTGCAGACTTGTCCCCTTATCAAAATGAAGAGGAGGACCTGGTGTGCGATAGTAACAATGAAGACCCGTTAGATTCGAGGACGAATCTTTTTTTGGCAGGAGAGGATGATGCACCCAAGCTGATTCGTTTGGATTGGGCTTTTCCATAATTTATTTCTTTATTTAGGGAATTTTAATAATTGCTAGTTATTTCCTTTTTTTATTTTAGATTTTGTTTGAGTATGCGTTAA
Organism: Gastrolobium bilobum; assembly: GCF_033153095.1. Lineage (NCBI taxonomy): Eukaryota > Viridiplantae > Streptophyta > Magnoliopsida > Fabales > Fabaceae > Gastrolobium > Gastrolobium bilobum. The sequence goes on along the minus strand of NW_026898048.1, from coordinate 25,101 downwards.
TTGTGCGTTATCTCCTTTGATTACGCATGATTATAGTGATTTATTTATTTTTGTTATTTTATTTTTGTCTATTTAAGACTTGGAGAACACTATTCTTATTCACTTGTTTTTGGTTAAATAAAATTAAGAAAAAGAATAATATTTTCTCACAATTTTTATTTTGTTCTTTCTTTCTGTTTAGCCAATTGGTTACTGCTTTGGCAGAAAATCTTAATCTTTATTTCTTGGAGAAATAAAAAGGGAATAACTACGTATGCACACGTCATTTAAAAGAGGACCATGTACAGAACTTGGGCTAAAGATTAAAATATTTATGGGTTTTCTCTTCTTTACATATGCTTCCAATGGATACCCCTCTATGTGACCATTCGTTACAAAGCACAACAGCATGTGTACAAGCATCTACAATTATAAATATAAACATTTAATTCGAACTAAATTTTTAAAACAAAAAACTGAAAGGGACAGTGTGGGCCACCCTCTGACTTCCACTTACAAATTCCAAAGAAATAAACAAATCAAAAGTGAGATATCTAATCAAATGAAATATCCCCACACTCACTCACTCTTCAATTCTATATTTCAATGATTCCTTCAAATTTGATTTCTTTTCCTTCAAATTTAATAAAGCTCCTTTATATTCTACTAACAACAATTTTCCATTTAGCTTTAGACTAAGAACTTCCCCATATTCAGCAACTTTGTCATTCCTAATCCCACCCTTGTAAGCATTATTCTTCAACTATATATTACAACAACTTAATGTGCTCCCAATGTTCCTAAAATTGGCCAGAACCCTCCAACCATGGCCTTACTTTTGAAGGGTCGTTTTCCTTTTCTTCCTCTTTCAACATATTTTCCACCCTCTCTCTCTCTCTCTCTCAATTTTAATATCTTTTCCATGCCAGCACAACTAACTAACTTTACATATTTATGTGGCCTTCTGTGTCCTCTCTCATGATTCTCTTTTCTTTCATCTTATCATTCCCAACTTGGCCAGGCTTTGATAGGACATGTCCTAGTTGTTGAGTATTGGTTCCGTGACACTTTTTCTACCCTTTAATTATCTGTAAGTTCCTCCAAATGTTGGTGTCCAAAATTCAACTGTGGGTTCATGAGTCACTGGAAATGTACTAGAAACTGGCACCAAGCATAGCCCTCGGCTTCTAAGATCCTGCTTTGGATCCTCAGCTTCCTTAGATTTACCAGAACTCTGCAATAAAAGGCCCCAAAAAAATATATAACCTCTTAAATTTGAACTATATTTTCATTGTTCTTCATTTTTTTTTTTAAAGGAAACATATAAATATATGTATTTACGTATACTACCTGTTGATGCTGTATTGGAGCACCACTTTTCATATATGGGGTGCTTAAAACCTACAGAAAAGAGAAAATAAATAAGATGAAAATTTTGCTAATATTTTAAGCTTTATGAATAAGAACATATTAATAGGAAATGGGACTTACGGTTACTTGTTCATGGAGGAATTTGATATATTCAATGGCTTCAGAAAGCACTGAAGCTGTATCAGTCTGACACAACATAGCAAACAGATTTTAAAACTTAGAATCAATAAACCGCATTAGCATAATCACACTCACGCATGTTATCATCTTCTTTTTTCTCTTTCTTTCTTGTATATCATAATACACTATGGTCATTAACAAAAGAGACTAGTCATTTTTATCAGAAGCTCACCTTTCCGAAAGGTGAAACCAATTGTTGGAGTGCAGTGATTCTGTCCCCCATCTTCTCTTTTCTCACCTAAGAAGAAGAGAAGAAGAACACTACAGGTTCATATCCATGTTTATGGACTCAAAAATCAAAAAAATATAAAAGTGTATAAAAAAGAATAAAGATAGAGAGAATTAAAGATAAAAAGTTTAAAGCTTCCCTCTTTGTTAAAAGGTTAGTTGCACTTATTGTACCTTAAAAGCTGGCAAAGGTGATGGAGTTTCGTTCCTTGGCCTTTTGGGTGCTGTTTCACTCGCACTTTTCTTCACCGCAGGACCCGAGTCCCTAACTTCAGATATATTCTACAAAACCATGGATGTACATATGAAAAAAACTTGGACCTCAAATGTACTAGTGCTTCATTACAATCCTAATATAATATATTAATGTATATCATCAACAAGGTGTTATGTATACATCAAGGCATTTACATCTATATCTTATGCATGCTAAAATGTTACGCAGTACCTTTGGTTGTACAGCAAAATTTGGTGTGGAAAATGGGGGCTGCAATGACGGGAAGAAGGTGGATCGAGCATCCTTAATAGTAGCCTCAGAAGCATTCCAAAAGGGAGCGTTGTTGGTGAAATGCAATTGGTTATTGGGTGGTTGTTTTGGAGGTGAAGCTCTCAAGAACTGAGGAACTTTAGCCCAAGAAGGCATTAACTCATTGGAGTTCAAGCCATAGCTTGTTGAGTATGGAAAATTCATGGGGCGATTCTCAAACGAACCTTGCTGGGGTTGTTGATTGCTTTCAGGTCCTAATAGTCCTTGTAGTATTGAAGGGTTACCATATAAAGCTGAGGAATCCATATGAAAAGTAGAAGGTAAAGCTTGGCTTGTGATTGTACTGTCCCCAGAACTATATTGAGGACTAAACTGTGTTTGATCCAAAGAGAAACCCCTATTCACTTGCTTGAATTCATTGGTGGAAGATTCTGCAGTGAACAACTTTTCTGGTCTCCAATGAACTTGAGACAAACCAATCCCAGTTTCTTGTTGAAAATTTGTGCTTGATGAGTTCAAATTCTCTTGCAGCATCGACCTGAAACTGCTCTCTGAAGCCTTCTCACCTCTTCTATATATCATCAACATCAAACAAATTAAAACACAAAGTTACAACCTTTTGCTCATTGGGGATTGATTATTATTCTATTCTGCTAAGAAAGAATGAAAGAAAGAAAGACAGAAAATGAAAGATACAACTTTTTTTTTTCCTTTTTTCTTTTTCTACTTTTGGGTAATATTGTTTATGTCTTTGTCTTGAAGCAAACAACACTTACATCAAAGATGCTTGATTCCAATCAATGGCTTGGGATGAAAGTCCCAAACCCATCATATGCAAGTTGGAGTCATTGGTGGAGGTGGCAGAATCAGGAGGTTGAAGCTTATGTGTATCATGGAAAACCACAGAGGAAGTACCTGAGGGAGACATGGAATCCATGGAAGACCTTGGTTTCATGTCCACCATATCATGTTGCCAAGAAAAGTTTCCTATGTTGGTGAGAGCAGAAGAGGAAGATTGTGATTCCCCACTTTCATACCTCAAGTTTCTTGCTGATTCCCACCAGTTTGCACTTGCTTGAAATTGATCATCTGCCATGGTTGTTGAATTGATTAATATAAAGCAAAACAGCTATATAAGCCTTATGCTGTTGTTGTTTGTTGTTGTTGCTTGCTTGCTTTAGCCTTCACTACACACAAATATGAAAATATTTGATGCTATGAGTTTGTGTGATTCAGAGTCTTGAAGATCCGTGTGTTGTGTGAAAGGGTGAGTCTAATAGAAATGAATGAATGGAAAACGGTTCAAAACATGTTAGTATTTATATTGGGAGGTGAAGAGAAACCAGATATGAATGAATGGGAACAGTGAAAGACTAAGAGGAATATGGTTGACGCATTTGACAATTCAGGGGGTGATTAGACTGTGGAATTAAAGGTCATTTTGAAATCGAATTTGGTTTATTCCTTATTATTATTACTTTTTAGAATTTTTCTTTTTTTCTTGTTGGCTACGAGCTAAATGTTACACAAACGAGTACAACTTTGGTGTTATGGGAGTACTTAACTGGATACATTTGTTTTTCATATTTTGATTAAAAAAATTACTATTTTTGAAAAAAAAAATTGGTACATTGAAAATTTTTCTACTTTTGAAAAAAAGATGTACCCAACTGGATATATTTGATGCACACAAAAATTTTCTCAATTTTTTTTTTCAACTGTATAATTTAAGAATACAAAATTGTGTTATCAACCACCTTTTTAAATATTTTGTGCAACGAGCTACACTATCATATATATATATATATATATATATATATATATATATATATATATATATATATATATATATATATATATATATATAATATGATTTCTGCAGCTGCTGTACCTACAACAAGCAAGAATCCGCGTCCGGATCCTAGGATATGGCAACGGATCTTGAGTTTTTTTTTTTTTTAAAAAGCCGTGGGGCCCACTTTTCTGTGTCAGCTGTAGATAACACTATCTACGGCTGCTGCAGAAATGTTAAGCCCTATATATATATATATATATATATATATATATGGGCTTATCATTTCTCAAGTTGCCAGAGATAACTTTATCTCCGGCTACTAAATCACAACCATACAAAGATGAATCAATGGGGATAAAGGAAGAAGAGAAAAAGAGAATCATAATCGTTCAAAGGTGAATCAATTAATATAAGGAAATAAATAAATAAAAACGACGTCGTTTTGGGGTGGCCGGAGATAAACTTATCTCAAGTTGCCGGAGAAATGTTTTTCCATATATATATATATATATATATATATATATATATATATATATATATATATATGGGAAAAATAAGTATTATGTTATAAGAAAATTCTTAGGTCATGTCATAGAGACAATCAATTGTGGGGGCCACTAATTTTAAAATAAAAGAAAAGTAAAAGAATTGATGGGCCCACTTTTATGTATATGTAGAAAAATTGCTTGTGTCATGTGAAAGGAGGAAAACATTACCCTATATATATATACTATGAAGCACTGACACATCAAAAACCCTGACGTGTCGTGTCTGACACTTCCCGACACTCTCGGACACTCCCCGACACTTCAACACGCGTTATAGAAATTCAAAACAAGGTTCAAAGGTTGATTTGCGTTGAGTTTTTAGTTCGAACTATTAGATTCATTGAATTACGATTATCATTTTATTGAGTTTAATATAAATATTTGGGATATGTCATGTTTCTTTGCAAAATTTATGAATATTATAAGTTTAGATTCATTTTTTGTTAAATTATTGAATATTAAATATAATATACACTACATAAATTAAAAATATTATTTAATATCAAAACGTGTCCTAACGTGTCAAAATCTAACATTTTTTAGAATTAACGTGTCGGAGTGTCGTGTCGTATCGTGTCACGTATTCCGTGTCGGTATCGGTGCTACATAGTATATATATATGAATTTTATTATATCTTTTTAAAATATCTCTGTGATAATCCTCTTAATACTTCAAAGGAAATGTATTTAACAAATAAATAAAGGGTAAAGTATTTCTCCGGTCAATGGAGATAAGTTATCTCTGGTGAACCCAAAACGTCACCATTTTTTAGCGAAAATCAAGGTATTTTTGTAATTATAATATATTGCAGGGTTATATTAGTCTTTATCATTATAATTTTTTAATCTTATAACCCCTAAACGACGTCGTTTTGAGCTCACTAGAGATAACTTTATCTCTGATGGGACTGGAGAAATACTTTTTCCATAAATAAATATACTTTACATATTAAAAACATAAAGAGTATTTAATGTTTTTAAATTCAATAATTAATAAGAATATTGAGTTAATTTAGAATTATTGTGTCTTTAATAAATTAGTGTTTGACTAAGTGCCTTATTATATGAGTTCATTTTTTTTAAAGTTATTTTAGACAATTTTGTCTAATATTTATCGAAATAACGTGATTTTAGGATGAAAATTATGGTGTATTTATAATTTTAGTTTATTTCAAGTTATAATAATTTTTATCATTCTAATTTTTTAATTTTCAAACCCAAAAAATGATGTTATTTATGTGAACATAGACCAAATTGTATAAAGTAATATTAAATATTTGTTTCCCTTATTATTTTCAAGAATCTAATTAAACATACTTATTAAGGTAATATGGTAAACAAATTTTCTAAATATAACATTGATTTGGTAATTATATTATTATTTCTCTTTGTTTGAAACTGGTATTTTTGATAGTATATCTAAAAGGGGATAGTATCTAAAAGGTATTTTCTTCAGGTACATTTTCTTGCTTTTACTTCAAGAATTTAACAATATGTATTTCTAAAATTATCCAAATATGTACTAAAAAAATTTAATAATTAATTTTTTCAATATAAATTAAGCAAGACTTTTAGTTTATTTATGTAACCAATATGTAGGTTATTTCGTAATTTTTTAAATTAATAAAATTTTAATTTCTATCTAAAAAAGGTTTTAAAATATTTAATAACTATTTTTCCTTTTTGTATAATATTAAAGGTTATAACGTAAATAATAAAATTGGCCAAATATGATGCATGAGTCATACTTGATTGTTGTTTAACAATTAATTGCTAAACAATTAATTGTTTGAGTTTTTATTCATAAATGGTATTTTCATTTAAAAAATTTAGAAAAATAAATAAATTTTAAAAATTAAAGGATAGAGAAGATGAAAAGTAAAAAAATAAAAATAAAATAAGGATGATAAATTAAAACTCGAATAAATTAAATAAGTTATTGCCATGATAACTGAACTACAAAATGTAACATTGAAGCTCCCATAAGAGCCTAGCAAGATAGCTAGCTATTTAGGCATGAAGTGTGAAGACGCTCTCACCTTTTGCAAAATCGAATTGCGGTGAACAGTACCCCAAAAAATGAAAGGTGAAGAGTACGCTCTCGCCAATGATCATTTCCCTGCTTTGTGTTTGTGAGTTCGCTCTCCTTCTTCTTCTTTTTCCTCCTTTTATTTTATTAATCTCATCTTTAATTTGTTTAGCAATCTGACTTATATAAACATTTTTCTTTATAATTTTCATAACACTTCATTTATCACAAACATTTTTTACAAACATTATATCTGTAAATTGTTTGCCACTAATAAGAGTGTTAACGGGCTGAGTCGAGCCGAACCGAGCTTTGATCTTAAAAGCTAAGCTTGTGTTTAAATATGTCAGCCTGAGCAAGTTTGTTACCTGTTATAATATAATTATCGGCATGTGGCCTGACTTGTTTACAAAAAATAAAAGTCTGGTTTAACCTGTTAGCCTGTTAAAAAAAATAAGACAACAAAAAGTTATTCAAACAGAATGTACAATCAACAACACTAGTAATTCTATAAATATTCAAAAATTCAATGTATATCCAAACAGAATAATATAAAGCAAAATCATTCAAAAAGTTTGTTTAACCAATAAAATGAGGTGAAACAGATTGAATAGAAAGAGAAGGCTATTACAAGTAGTATAAATATAAAATAAAAATAAAAATTAATATACTAGGCTAGCATGAGAGTCTCTAAAGCCGAACTTTTGAATTGGAGCCTGAAACTTTTTTATTAAACGAGCTTTTATACAAATTCAAGTCTGGTTCCAACAACCAATTTTAGACATATAAGCTCATGCCTTCACGAGTCAAGCCAAAGACCCCCCCCCCCAAAAGGCCCCAAGTTCATTTACCATTTCTAGCCACTAATAACCGTCCAATACATAAATCTTAAATTGTACATTCGGACTTGCCAAAAAATAAAGATTTTAAGTTATTATTACTACCAATTAGTGTTACTACTAAGGTCACTACCAATTTGTTTCTCTGTAAGATCGATTATATTGATCCAACGGTTCTGATTTAACTTTTTAAAAACATTCTTTCTTCTCTCTATATTTAATACTTTATATTTATTTCACCTTTATATGATTATGTTCCCCATATTTAATGTGAAAATATTAAATATGGAGAATCATAACAATACAAAGATAAAAAAAAAATATAATCGTTGGATCAACATAATCGATCTAACGGTGAAACAAACTTTTGGTCCCATTGGTAATAACAATAATTAGTAATAACAATATCTTATCTCTTATTCTATTACTTAAATGTGTGATCTCAAATTTCATAAAAAAAAAGTATTTAAAACAATAATTAGTTGAAAAACCAATACAATAATAATTTAATATAATCGTCATATTTTTATCATAGAATTTGCTGTGAAGATTATTTCTCAAAAAAATAAGAAATGTTAAAAGTATAGGCAACCTTTTTATATTATTTTTTTATAAAAATATTGAATAGATATATATATATATATATTTATAAAAATAAGAAATTTCAAAAGTATAGGCAACCTATTTTTTTGTAAGAATATTGCTCACTAGGGAATTTCAGAAAAAAAAATTACTTTTTAAATACATATTTTTGTATATTTCTTTGTGTATTTTACTAGGAAACACTGAACACTTCCTGATTATGCACGAAAAGTTCTTAAGACCGCAGCCAGAAAACACAAATTCAAAATAAATGACAATATATAGAATTAGTTAATATTTAAGTCGATCATTTAGAGAAAAAAATTCCCAAGAGGTATATTTATATGGTTGGATAGAATTTCAATATTAAATAGCTATGCTATTTTTAAGGATCAAGACACAAAAAACTTATATATAATTCGATTCCTTAATCTCAATCCTAATTAACCACAATACTAAAAATGTCTTTCATTAAAAAATACAAAAACAAAAACTAACCCATTTGTCATATATCAGTAGATACATTGTTTCATGGAGGAAAAGACATTGACCATGGAAATTGGCCACATGATTTTATGTTACAAGTCCCACATTGGTTGCCTATACAATTAATGTCATATATCACACTTGCAATTTTATTATTTTATTTTATTTTTATAACAGCAGTTTTATTATATTTATGTGTTGCTTCTCTTGACAAGACCACATTGACAAGACCACAGTGTTTTGGTTAATTTGTTGGTTAACCATTCGTAAATTATTTGACACTCCGATTCATTACGGAAGTCGTGTCTTGATTATCAAAGGGTTGATTAATTGCGGGTAAAACGGAGATGAATATGGGTTAAGATTCAAGACATCACTTATGTGATGTCAAGGAATTTTCACATAAATGATGTCAAGGAATTTTGGAAGTCAAATAGTCAATTTTCTTATGTCATTACTCGGGGATTTTATTCTACATAATTAACAACATTGATTCAACTTTTAATGGAAAATGGTTTTTATTTTATTTTCTCAATTTTAAAAAATAGTGTGAAAGAATTATTTTTCTAGTGTTTTTATGGTCTATACATCAACATAATGTTTAAAAAAATAACTAGAGATCTTTATTCGTGATTTCAACTTAAGGATTTTTTTTTCCAGTATATCTAATCCTTTTCAAGGAAAAGGAAAAGTTGAAAAGCTGAGAACGTTGTTGTTTTTTTTTTTTTTTTGGCCCACAAAATCGATATGGGTTTCCAAATTCAATCAGGTTGAAAATTACTCGACTCGTTTTTTCTTAAATGATTTGATTCTTAATTTGACTCTTGAGTCATCTACGCGCTTACGCAATTCCTTCTATGCGGGATTTTGCGGAGTTTTTCGTTCATCTTTTTTTCAAAAAAAAAATTCAGTAAAAACAATCTATTTTCTCTCACTAATCGCGATGATAGATTTTCTTCTCTTTTACTATATTGGCTGAGAGGGACGTTATGCTTTTCCTGTTTATAAATACTCATTTGAAATATAAAGTGGGACATGGTATAGATATTTATGACTGGGATGAGTTAAGTTCAGAATATCGCAAAAAAATAAAATAAAATAAATAAAAAGTATAAATTAAGAGTTTCACATATTATTTACCAAAAAAAAAAAAAAGAGTTTCACATATTGAAAACAGTTTATATTTACTGTTATTTCCTTTATGTTTTTTCTAACTAAATTAACATAGGTGAGAGTATTTTTTTAAAAAAAATGTTATTTGGAAAATCTGTTTTATTTTGGAGATATATAATGTTAATTTTTAAAAAAATTAAAGGGTTTAGTGTATGTTATTTTAAATGATATACATTTATGTCATTTCACCCCTTATAATTATGTATTCTCTATAACTATGTAATCTGTAGAATACATATTTATATATGAAAGTTATTTTTTACTCCTTCGTATATATCAGTCTACAAGTTTTTAAAGAAAAAAAAAATTAACTCTAATATTATAACTATGTATTTTTCATAATTCATAATTATAAGAGAATAAAAGAATATAAGCTTATATTTTAAAAGACAAATAGATTTCTCAAAATTAAATTCCTTGTTAAGGAAATTTACACCTACGGTTTATTCAGTAATCCCAGTCATACTAAAAATATGATTTTCATTGACTCAAACTTTGCCTCACATTCAACTATTGTCAACTAGATATTAATTAACAGCTGTTCGGATGGACTAAAAAAAAAACTTTTGAAGGACTTTTTTTCGAGTATGAGCTACATTGCATTTGGATTTACCAAAAATAAACTTTATGACCCGTTCGGATGTGCTTTAAAAAAAACTTTTATTGTTATTTTTTAAAATGATTTTTTCCAAAGGCAGAACTATTATGCGTTTTGATTATTATCTAAAGAAATACTTTTAATTTACAAAAAAAAAAAAAAGAAATACTTTTAAATAAAAATAGTATTTTAACTCTTTTTTTCGAAAACAAAAATTTTGGCTTCTAAAATTAAACATATTTTCGTACTTTTTATTTTTGTCAAAACCTGCATGAAAACACACACATAAAAGTAAAAGTACTTTTATTTTTAAAAATAGCAACTTCTTGGAGAAAGCTTCCCCACCAAACAGGTCTTAACTAAAAAAATAGTATTTTGGCTTTTTTCCAAAGCCACATATCTTAACTTCCAAAAGAAACGTATAATTTTAGTTTTTTTTTCTAACTTTTTTTTTCAAAGGTTCTATCCATAGAAACACATAAAATGAAAAAGAAGTTTTATCTTGGGAAAAAAAAAACGCAACTTCTTTAAGAAAAAAATCTCATCCAAACAAGCCTTTATAATTTTTACTTCATTTTCACTCTTTTTATTTTATTTTTTAAATATCTCTACTTCTTTTTAATTTGAGACTGATTCCTTCAAACATGAAGCCATATCTTTAGGTCCTCTTCGTGAGTAACGTGTTATTCACTTTATAATGCAGGCTCACAACTTCTTGCTATCATATATTGATGTTTTCTTCTTTGAATATTGACCTTTCCTTGTTCTATCCTTCTTTTTAAATATCTTAAGAATCTTTCTATTAAAATTTTAATCCTCCAAATTTGGAGCACAGAGAGAAGAAGACGTAAAAGCAACAAACTTTCTTTCATGTTTTGTAACATTATTATCCATATTGTTTTTGTTGGGCTAGTGGCTTCATTAATAAGGATGCTTACCAAAAACAATTTACAAGTAGATCTTTTAATTTGATTACCTTAACGAAAGTTGAACTAATGAGTTCATGAGACACACCAAATTAAATGGATTGACAGTCCTCAAATTTATTTTGCTATTTCCAATTGAGTTAACAACCACACAAATATAACAATGTTACAATTTTACTTTAGGTCCCTATTGCCCAAATATTAAAATAATGCAATAATAAAAATTATGTATCAGACCTTTTTATATAGAGTACAAACGCAGCTTTACTTTCTTACACAAATCGTAGAATGATTTATGTGCAATGATTAGTAAACAGTTAAAGTTCTACAACACTTGCTTAATACAACAGATCATAACAAGTAAATCTGTTACAACAATGTTTTTAATACAACAAAAAAACTATTATAGCACTATTAAACCAGAAAAATAGTGCTACTTTCAATCTCTATATAGAAAATTAAGAAGTTAAATCAGAGAGAAAGACACACAGATATATCATGTTCTTATCACCCAGTACAATGGGATGCTATGTCCAGACTAAAATATCTGTTGATATTTTATTGATAACAAAACAGTGTTTTACAAACACACCTCTCACGTGCAATCAATCAAAATATACCAAATTATCCTAGTGCCTATACTGCTCCAAGCTTCAAGAATTTTGTCAAGCAGAACCTAGGAGTTCACATACTCCTCTCACCTAAGAACTCACACTACCAAGTGGATTCTTAAGGCTCTAGGCCTTAAGAAACATTCTCAAGCCAAGCAAAGGGTCACCAACCCTCTTGGTTGTACCCACACCTAGGACAGATCTCACCAACATAGGAACATCATTTTAACACACATTACAATATTCATATTTTACAAAAAAAATACTATTCAATATTACAATTCCCTATCACACTAGATATATCACAATAAACACAATCCAAGCTCCAGAAAATTATGACAAAAAAGATTCAAGATAATCGAATATGTACCAAAAGCCCTAAAAAGAATTTGCTTTAAAGAACCTGGATATTTCACAAAGAAGCTCTAAATCAATGAACGGTGCAAGAATCTAAGTTTTTCAGAATATACCTTAACAATGCCCCAAAAATCAAATTTGAATTACTTCCACAAGAGACCCCAAAATTTCAGCATATAAAACAAAGTAGTGTAGGTTGGGTTCTTGAACTTTGGTTCCAAGAATATTTCTTCAAATGTCCTAATCTTGGACAATGATGAACTGAGTTCCTACTCCACAAATAACGTTGAGATTGAACAAGAGATTCAACAACAATGGCACAATGTGTTTAGAGTTCAACTCAAGAAGATTGTTGTCAAAATGTTAGGGATTTTCTTGGGAGGAAGATGATGAGAAGATTTGGAACAATAAGGTGAAACACTCTCATAAAATGTTAGATCTTACACACAATGGATTAGTAATGATTCAATTTGGAAGATGATTTTTCTTTTTGAAGGAGGCTTCTGTTTTCTGAAAATTGATAAAGAGCTTTTTTTTGGAAAAAGAGAGAGAGAGAGAGAGAGAGAGAGAGAGAGATGTATCTTAATGAACCAGAATTTGGAAATGTGACTTAAACAAGTCACAAGCCAGCTCTCTAATATGCTCACTGCATCGAGCATTTCATCGAGCTAAATTATTCATCTCGCTCATATGCTCGCTGCATCAACATTTCGTCGAGCTAAATTGTTCATCTCGCTTATATTCTCACTGCATTGAGCAGACCATTGAGCATCATAAAATTTTGAAATTTTCAACTTTTAAACCCAATTTTTACGGATTCTTATTTTTAATATGAAATGTATTAAATTCATGTTATGTATTGGAGATTGGAATGACATTTTGTGATATAAAAGGTGTGTTACACAAATCTACAAATCTAACCTATATACTTTGCTTCAATTCTTGGATCTTCATAACTTCAATTTGAGATGTTCCTTAAACTTTGACATCATCAAAACATTTTCCTTGTTCTTCTTCTTTTTTATGCATAGGAAGTCCTTCAATATCCTATAATTTCGCATAAGAGGTCCTTCAATCTCCCGCTTTTTGATGATGACAACATATAACATATGTACTCTAATTGAAACAAATAATCGGTTAGTAGCAAAGGTTAGATAAATTGTAATATTAATCAAAATGCTAAAACTCAAATCTTTCAAAACTCACCCTTAGAATATGCAACTACACTATGCAACTTGTAATAACCCTAAATTATAAAATGTCTAACTGCATTGGATTAATTAATTAATCATGCATACGGAGGATTGATTCAGTAAGTGGCTTAATTAAATTAGATTAAATGTTAATTAAGCACATTGTAGATAAAAAAATGGAACACTTAGTTCAATCAATTTGGAAAGTGTTTATGTAGATGTTATAAAAAAAAAGTGTTTATGTAGAAAAACACCTTATAAGTGAGTAAGTGGGCTTAAGTGAGGAAATTGAGCTTTTATGCTAAAAGGCCTTGTCAGCCACTCCTCGCTAGGGATCTCGCTAGAGCGAGCTGTCCAGCGAGCAAGGAAAGAGCTCACTAATGGTTGCTCGCTGGAGCGAGGAGCCCAACGAGCAGCACGAAAAAATGAGAACACACTTAAGTAACTTAATTTCACTCCACCAACTCATCTCTTCCTTCACCAACCTAGGAGCTGCTGACATTTATGAGCAATTAGTGAGTATAAAACATACATCGCTTGATTCTCCATGAAATCACCTTGTGTTAGAAGCAAAAATGACTAGGAACCTTGAGACAACATAACCCTAGACCTAGAATCCACTTTGGAGCCTTGTGTGGTGAAATTTTCCAAAGAGAAAGTGACAATTTGGTGGTCTTCCAAGGAGCTTGAGGTGGTGTATTGACCAATTATTGGGTGGAAATCATCCCTAGAACTATTGTGGTTGGATTTGTGGTAAGCATTTTAAACCTTATTGTGTTTTAAGAAGAAATGCATATTTATGGTTTTGAATAGAAATGATAGTTGAATGGCTATGTTAGAGCATGAATTAAGCTTTATTGTAGTTGGAAAGATTACTTAGGGGGTGATTTAAACTATAGAAATGTGATCACCACTTTGGCACACTAAGACATTTTCAAAAAATGCATGCATAGGTGTAGTGATTTCTTTCATTCCAAGTAACGAATATCAGAGTGTTTTGTATTGGTATTGATTGTGTCCATGTTATGGATATGATTGAAGCAAGTGGGTCGCCTTTGATTGATCAAGAATCAGTTGAACCTATGGAACTTGACTTGGTTCTTTAATTTAAACCAAGTGTATGTAAGTTTTTCACCTTGTGTATGGTGTTGGATTGCCAATATTATTGATGAATATAGATGTATTCATTGATGCATGTGATTGATTGCAATGCACCTTTGTGTAGGTGTTTACTTTGTAAGGTTGTGGCTTTGGTATAAGCTTTGTTGTTTGAATCCTTGGTGGTGAGGTGATACAAAGGTTGGTTGGAAGCTATTGAGGTAAGCCTTTGGACCTTGAAATTTATCCCTTCATTGTTCCACCAAACCTTGATGGGGTAGTGGTTATTGTTGGTGTATGTAATTACAATAGATAGTAGTTTAATGCATTGATATATATATATATATATATATATATATATATGTATGCTTTAGGTGTGGCATAAGATAGTGTTTACCTATGTTTATATGTTGCATTACGATGTGTAATTCATACTTGGTAGATTCTCTGGCTAGTAGGACAATTTTACATCTGAGAATCCTGAGGATGGCGAGAGTTCCGGAGGGATGTCTTATGGAGATGTTTTACACACTGCATGGATATGTATATGTGTATTAATTACTACTATTGCTTTTACACTTAAAGTGAACTCTAGGGTGGAGAAATCCTTCAAGGATCCCTGGTTTACTGAGATGTTTATCTCATCCCGTGTTGTGCGGACCCTCTTTCAGGTACTAGCATAGATAGTGCAGGTTGGACACGGGGCAAGAGGCCCGAGTAGATTGACATACGATAACATATGATATGTGACTATTTTGATGTACTTCATATGTATTTCTATTTTGATATATCTTATGCTTATTGATAGAAAATACGTATAAGATGGATATTTGGTAGTTTATGTTGTATTTAACTACACATTATTTATTTTGTGAGACTTACACTATGATCATAGTCATTTTGCATTATTTGTGTATGGATGGAGCAAAATAACCTTGATAATGTGTTTTGTTAAGTCTAAGTCCTAGAACTTTGATTATGATGTAATCTTAATTACATATATGTGATGGAAAGGCCATAGTGCCTATTTGCATGTTTTAAGACACATGGAGTAGTTAACGAAGCATAATCAGACTAGTTGTATGGTTGGTTTTATGCATGAAGAGTCTTAGGTCCTCAAATGTTAAGTTAAAGGTTGGTAAATTGAGTAAGAGGTAATCAATAATGAGTTAACTTATGTCTTAAGAAATGAGCACAATTATATGATATGAACTGGGATGTAAGAGCAACCTTGTTTGTTGGGCTATGGGTTGTGATTTCATGCTTAATTAGGTACAAAAGTGAGCAAAGTGTTCCCAAGGTTAAGCCAAGAAATAAACTGACCTTGTCAAGTTTTTGAGGCGCTTGCTAGAGACCTCGCTTTAGCGAGGGGTCTAACAAGCTAATTAAGGTCTTGGAAGCAGCCAAGTTTGAAATAGAGAATCCTTTGCTGGCATGCTCGCTTTAGCGAGCTGGCCACTGAGCAGTTAAGCGAAAGTAGAGCCTTGTTCGCTCTTGGGCTTGCTAGAGAGAGCTAGGGAGTGAGACGAAGGGGACCTGGACAGTAGCTACTGTCTGGGGATTAATTTGCTTGCTACTCCGCTCGCTTGAGCGAGCTAGTCAGCGAGAAAACATGAAAAGCTCACTGAACTTCTCGCTTCAGCGAGCAACCTAAAATTTGCAGAACTAAAAATAAGGTTGTGAGGGATATGGGACCCATCACAGTAGTGTCTAAAAGAGGTAGTATGATATGTCTAAGCTTGAAGTAATTATTCCGCTAGGTCACATTGTTATAATTGTAATTTTGGGTTTAATTTAAATTAAGATGTTTATTTAACCAGAAATGCACGTTGTTTAAAAAGAAAAAGTTTTACTGTATTTTTAAATGGACTGCTGTGATTGTAACTGTGCTTAATATCATACATAATGTTAACATATCAGAGTACTACAAGGTGTTACAAAACTCCCTCATACAATATGCATAAACTAAATTTGATAATATTCATATCTTTCTTATTTTCTTCCCCTTTGACATTTTCAAAAATATTAGTATCATGAGATAACATAAAGCATATAGAATGTGAGCTAATGAATAAAGGACATGTTATAAAGCATAGATGTGCATGTATCATGAGGACGGAGCATAAAGACCTAATTCCATAGATAATCTTTCATAAGTATCTATAGGAAACATCTTTGTAAAGATATCCGCTAATTATTTAGTTGTATAAAAAAAATTTATTTCAACATCTCCTTTACTAGCATGATCATGAATGAAATGATAATGGATATAAATGTGTTTAGTCCGTGAATGTTGAATGAGATTCTTCGTTAGGTTAATAGCACTTATGTTATCACATAAAATAGGAATGGTTTCAAGTTTCAAACCATAGTCTAGAAGTTGTTGCTTCATCCAAAGGACTTAGGCAACACAACTACCTACAACTATATACTCTGCTTCCGCATTAGATAAAGCTACACTAGCTTGCTTCTTGCTATGCTAAGAAACTAAAGCGTTTCCAAACAAGTTGCAGGTGTCACTCGTGATTTTTCTATCCAACTTGCATCTGGCACATTCAACAACAGAATACCCAACTAGGCTTACTGGAAATCCCTTAGGATACAATCCTATTTGTCTAGAACCCATATAACGAAGATTTTTTTTAACTACAACTACACTAAACATAATATTAGGTCTAGAGGCAGTCATGTATAAAAATGATATGATCATACCTCTGTACCTTATAGAATCTACCAATTTACCTTGTTCATCTTTGTGAAGTGTACATGAAGAGCTCATAGGTGTGTCAATATGCTTTGCAAAGTCCATCCCAAATATTTTTTGGAGGTCCTTACAATATTTTATTTCATGACTGTATGTTCCATCCCTTTCTTGCTTGATCTGGAGGCTAAGGAAGAATGTGAGTTCTCCTATCATACTCATCTCAAACTCACCCTGCATAATCTTAAAAAACTCCTCACATAGAGAGGTATCAATAGAACCAAAAATAATGTCATCCACATAAATTTGTACAAATAATGTGTGATTATGCTTTTTCTTAATAAAGAGTGTTGTGTTAGCTTTACCATGGATAAATTCACACTCAAGCAAAAACTTACTTAGCCTATCATACCAAGCTCTAGGTGCTTGTTTTAAACCACATAGTGCTTTCTTTAACCTACAGACATGATCATGCTTTTCACAATTTTCAAATCCAGGAGGTTGCTTGACATATACTTCTTCATTGATACTCCCACTAAGAAATTCACTTTTGACATCCATTTGATACAACACAAAGTCATGCACACATGCATATGCAAGCAATAACCTAATTGCCTTTAGCCTAGCTACTAGTGCGTACGTTTCATCATAGTCAATACCCTATTCTTGACTATAACCCTGAGCCACTAATCTATCTTTTGATATACATGCTTAGTAAAAATATTGTACTTGATTTTACCATGCTTTTATGTGATAAATAATATCTATAAAGTTGTAAAATTCCCTATTATTCAATTTGCTTAATTATGTCCAATTTGGACAATAGCTAATTCTATAATTTCCCCCCTTAAATAACATTCATTTGTGCTTAATATTGAAATACTTATACATAGACTATTGTGTTTTAATGTAAATAACTATACTAACAAGAACAGACCCAAAAGTACAAAGGGTACCAATCGATCAGTATATTTTCCTTGTGTTGTAGGATTGTTTTATAGCAAAGAGCATAAAATGGTATTTAGATAGCGGCTTCTCAAGACACATGACCAGAGACCTCTCAGAGTTCTCAACATTTCACAAATGGAAACACGGATTCTTAAGGCTCAAGGCCTTGAGAAACACTCTCAAGCCAAGTAAATGGTCACCAACATTCTTGGTTGTTCCCAACATACCTAGGACAGATCTCACCAACACAATCACATCACTTTAACAAAATACAATATTGTTATTTACAAAAAAATACTACTCAATATTATAATGCCCTATCACACTAGATATATCACAATAAGCACAATCCAAGCTCTAGAAAATTATGAAAAATGCAAAGATTCAAGATAATGAAATATATACCAAAAGCCCTAAAACAAATTTACTTTAAAGAACTTGGATATTTCACAATAAAGCTCTAAATCAATGAACAATACAAGAATCTGAGTTTTTCAGAATATACAATAAAAAAGCCCCAAAAATCATATTTGAGTTACTTCCACAAGAGACCCCAAAATCTCACCATACAAAACAGAGTAGTGTAGGTTGGGTTCGTGAACTTTGGTTCCAAGAAGATTTCTTCAAATGTCCTAATCTTGGAGAATGATGAATTGAGTTCCTACTTCACAAATATCGTTGAGATCTGTTATGCACCCATATAATGGGCCCATTAAGTGGTAAGCCCAACCAGAGGCAATCTAAGATAAAGATTGATATTAACAAAGGATAGATATCCATCAAGGATATTAATCCTAATACGACAGCATAGCAAACAGGCCTAGGCCCTCATCAGAGGTACCAAAGGCCCATCCACACTACCCACATGTAATCTCTATAAATACAAGGTAAACCCTAAAGGTACGTTACGCTCTCTCTCTCTCTTACTGTTATGCTGTCACTGTGCGCACACACACACCTCATTGGCTAACGCCGTTATATTATTCTGTGCACAGCGATCTGCTTGACTCAAGGGTATCCCATTCATAGATACTTTGGAGAGGGCACTAGATCCAAGATCGACATACCAGCCTACTGGGCTGGACATCTCTGTCTTAAGGACAGAACATTGGCGCCGTCTGTGGGGAACTTCGTCTTGGAGTTTGAAGTTTCCATCAATCAACCAGAACCAGAACCAACCGTTGGATCCAGATAAGGAGCAGTAGCCAGCAACTACCCCAAAACCAGAACCAACCGCTGGATCCAGTCCTGGAGGAGGTAAATCAACCTCAGAACCAGATCAGAAAAAACATAGATTATGACCATGTCCAGGTCGAGGACGACATCTCAGACACCGCGTCTACTCCAGCGCGTCGAGATAGGGGGCAGAGGCGAACATGGCTCCAATAAAAAACAATCCTTCCCAGCATCCAGGGGATCTTGCTGCGCGTATTGCTCAATCGGCCGATCCGGATACTCGGTTGGCTAATAATGCATTCGCTACGATCATGGAACGAATCGCAGAATTGGAAACTCGTAACAACCTGCAACGGCAACAGGATTTTCGAGCAATACGAGAGGAAAATAACAGGAGAATGCGAGACCTGGAGTAGCGCTTAACACAGCTGACTGGACCAGGAGCAACAGAAGTTGGAGGCCAACCTGCCAATGGCTGAGAAGGAGCTCGGAACCTAGTTCTACCGAACCGGGTTCCCCAAGTAGAAAGTCATGAAAGGCCTAACCCCGTGAACGCAGCGAACCCGAACCAGGGAAACCAGGCTACTGATGGCCAGAATGCTCAAAACCATCAGGCACAAGCTAATGGCCAGGAGGACCGGGTTAGGACTCATCCTGACCAGAATGCTCAAAACATCTGAGGACGAGTGGAACCTGGCGGATACAGAAGGAAATACAGTATGGGGCAGTATAACAACAACCTATTTACTGGGGAGATTTTGAACGTACATTTCCCTGAGGACTTTGATTCGGCACGACTGTCGAAGTATGATGGGAGACAGGACCCACAGGTCCACATTGACCCTTTCGATACGGACATGTACATCTAAGGCATAGACGAGCCTCTCATATCTTGGATATTTGCCATAACCCTGACTGGGGCTGCACAGACATGGTTCTCTACCTTACCTGCCAACTCCATTGGGTCTTTTGAGGAATTCAGAGAGAAGTTCCTCTTAAACTTTGTGACAAGCAAAAAAATCCAAAGTCTGAGTTCTCACTTGGGAAGATACACCAACAACCCGGAGAAACCCTCCAAGGATATCTCAATCATTCAAGGATGTCGCGTTGCAGGTACCGGGATTGCAAGAAAACATCCACGTGCATCTCATTGTGTCCGGCTCGGACAGTGCATCCAGGTTGGCCAAGTCAGTCTATAAAGACCCAGTGAAGACATTGGAGGAGTTCAGAACCCGTTTGAAGAAATACCTCAAACTCGAACAGATGGAGATTGCAAATGCATAACCCGAAGAGGGTAAGAGAAATAGCCTGCGAAGGAGAAGTCCGGTCTTGAAGGGAAAAGAACGAGTTGACAATAAGAAAA
This sequence comes from Gastrolobium bilobum, assembly GCF_033153095.1. Lineage (NCBI taxonomy): Eukaryota > Viridiplantae > Streptophyta > Magnoliopsida > Fabales > Fabaceae > Gastrolobium > Gastrolobium bilobum. The sequence goes on along the minus strand of NW_026898048.1, from coordinate 4,433 downwards.
AAGATCCTAGGGCTAGAATCTCAGATACCAGAGATCGAGTTGGAAGGTTCGACAGGTATACACCATTGAATGCATCACGCTCTCAAATCTGGAAAGAAGTGGCAATGACGGAAATGAAGAAGGTGGAGCGACCCCGACCCATATTCGACAGAGGAGGTTTGGACAAATCGAAGTACTGTGCATTCCATGACGGACCAAGACATACTACTGATCAATGCTGGGACCTCTGAGATGCGGTGGATAAATTTGTTCGAGATGGAAGGTTACGTCAATACGTGATAAAAACCCAAGGTTCCAGAAACAACAAAAGGAAGTTGGGAAACAGAAATCGGAGCAAAAGCCCCGTTCCAGAAAAGAAGAAAAAACAGGAAAGGAATCAGAAAAATGATCCCAACTATGACGAATTCCCAGAAGTGGAATTTGATTGTAATGTAATTAGCGGAGCCCTAGGAGGAGGAGGAGATACTGTAAGTGCTAGAAGAAAATACCTGAAAAAGGTACTCTCTATTCGAGATCGTCCCAAGTTCAAAGAAGACCCAACCAAGCCAGACCCTCCTCTTTTGTAATTTACCAAAGAGGACATGTGTGGCATGTTACCGGGTCATGTTGACGGGCTGGTCATTGCTGGGACCCTAGTGAATTGCCGGGTTCGGAAGATTTTCGTGGATGCAGGGAACTGTTCCGACATCATACTCTGGAACGCTTTCAAAAAGATGAACCTGGATGAGGAGGACCTCAAACCTTGCAAAACGACGCTGGTAGCCTTTAATGGAGAGCATACACCTCCTAAAGGCTACATTGATCTCAGATTAACCTTGGGAACAAAGAAAGCGTTCAGATCAGAACGGGTTAGGTTCATAGTGGCCGATTTCCCTTCAGAATATAATATAATCCTGGGAAGACCGACCATACATCAGTTGGACATGCTGGTTTCTACGAAACACCAGAAGATAAAAATGGTGAGCAATAAGAATGAAATAATCACTATTTGTGGAGATCAGAAGGAATCCAGGGGCTGCTACTTTGATACCGTCAAAGAAAATGAAGGGGGACGTTCGAGCCCACCCCGAATTCACCCAGGGGATAAAATCGGTAGGAATGTAACTCCTCAACACTCAAGGAAGCCGATCAACATGGTTGAACTCGACATGAGAGAAGAAATAATGCCGAGACCCGAACCTGATGGAGAGCTAGAAGATCTCACACTAGAGAAAGAGCCTAGTCAATTTACCTGAATTGGTAAGACTGTTGATCCTCAAATTAAACAAGTATTGGCTGACTTCCTCAAAAGCAAAACAGATGTGTTTTCTTGGAATTCGTCTGAGATCCCAGGCATCGACCCCGCTATTTGCTGCCACAAGCTGGCAGTTTATCCGGGATCCACGCCTGTTTCCCAGAAGAAAAGAAAGCTGGAGCCAGAAAGGAAGCAAGTTCTGCAAGAACACGTCAAGGAGCTTTTGGATGCCGGGTTCATTCGGGAGATACAGTACACGACATGGCTTGCAAATTTGGTGATGGTGAAAAAGTCGAATGGGAAATGGAGAATCTGTACTGATTACACAGACTTAAATAAGGTTTGCCCAAAGGATTCTTATCTTATGCCTAACATAGACCAGCTGGTAGATAACTCGGCTGGGTTTCGTCTGTTATCCTTCATGGATGCCTATTCGGGATACAACCAGATCCCAATGTACCCGGCAGATCAAGAAAAGACCGCGTTTATTGTTGAAAAGGATAATTATTGCTACAATGTGATGCCATTTGGGCTTAAAAATTCAGGGGCAACCTATCAGAGGATGATGAATAAAGCCTCTGAAGATCAGCTGGCAAGAATGTAGAAGTATGCATTGACGATATGATCGTAAAGTCGTTTGATTGATAAAGCATGTCTAGGATATCGAGCAGACATTTCAAAAGCTCAGGAAGTACCACATTCGTCTCAACCCAGTAAAATGTGTGTTTGAGGTACCAGCTGGGAAATTTTTGGATTTCATGCTAACCCATAGAGGAATTGAAGCGAACCCTGACAAATGCAAGGCAGTACTTGATATGAAAGTACCCCAAAATAAAAAGGAAATTCAGCAGTTAACCGGTCATTTAGCTGCCCTAACCCGATTTCTGCCGAAGTCTGCTGAAAATGCCATTCCATTCTTTAAACTATTAAAGAAGGAGGCAATTGAAGGATGGAACCCGGCATGCCAAGCCGTGTTCGAGAAAGTCAAGAAATGCTTAGCAACTCCGCCAGTGCTCTCAAAGCCAAACCCAGGAGACATTCTAATCCTATATCTGGCAATGGGGGAGGAAGCAATAAGCGCTGTGCTGATCAAAGAAACTAGCGAAGGCCAAGAACCGATTTACTTCATTAGCAGAGCCTTACAAGGTGCGGAGGTCAGGTATCAAAAACTAGAAAAAGTGGCTTTCGCGTTGCTGATCGCGGCCAGAAGACTGTGGCCATATTTTCAAGGACACCAAATAATAGTCAGGACTAATCAGCCCATACGGCAGGTCTTGCACAAGCCGAACTTGGCAGAAAGAATGACCAATTGGGCGATTGAACTTATTGAGTATGACATAGCATATGAAAGTTGGAAGGCCATCAAGTCACAAGCTTTGGCCGACTTCGTAATGGAGCTGACGCCATTAAACCCGAAACATGATGAGTCTGGGGGTGCATGGAAGGTCTACGTGGATGAATCCTCCAACAATAAAGGAAGTGGAGCTAGGATCATACTGGAAAACCCAGAAGGAGTAACAATTGAACACTCCTTGAACTTGGGATTCCCAACTTCAAATAATCAAGCTGAATATAAAGCTCTGATAGCCGGGTTGATGCAGGCTAAAGAGCATGTAGCTAGAAAAGTTCAAATCTTCAGTGACTCACAGCTGGTAACTTCGCAGATAGAGGGAAAGTACCAGGATAAAGGTCCTTTGCTAATGAAATACCTGAGTAAAGTTCAGGAAATAATGGCCGAGTTTGATGAGGTGCAGGTCACTCACATCCCTCGAGGGGAGAATAGTCGAGCTGACATCTTGTCAAAGCTGGCAAGCACCAAAATGCCGGGTAACCACAGAACTGTGGTCCAACAAAACATAACAATGTCGAGTTGTGTGATGCTGATAACCTCGGCACAAGACTGGAGGAAACCCATAGTGGATTACCTAGAAAAAGGAAGGTTACCAGAAAAACGTTTGGAATCTAGAAAGTTGGTCCGAGATGCGACACAATATACGATTGTGCAGGGTCAGCTGTTTAGAAAGGGTTTGCACGTACCCATGCTGAAATGCTTGAACTCGGAAGAGGCAGAATATGTTCTGGCTGAGATACATGAAGGAATCAATGGTCATCACATGGGAGGCAAAGCTTTGGCTAAAAAGGCTCTTCGAGCCGGTTACTACTGGCCGACTATGCAAGCAGACTCTAAAGAACATATTAAGAGATGCGACAGCTGCCAGAAGCATGCCAAGCTAATTCTTTCCCCACCTGAAGAGCTGAAATATGTCTCTGCACCATGGCCCTTCTTTAAATGGGAAATGGACCTGCTAGGACCTTTCAAAGCAGCTGAAGGACAATTAAAATGGTTGATTGTAGCAGTAGATTACTTCACAAAGTGGATAGAAGCGGAGCCAGTGACGAAAATTACTTCGGCTAGAGTGCAAAGGTTCTTCGAACGGAACATTATATCCAGATTCGGGATACCAGGTGAAGTGATCACTGATAATGGAACACAATTTGTTGACAAAAGATTCCAACAATTGATGAAAGACTTGCAAGTCAGACATCACTTTGCATCTGTGGAACACCCACAGTCAAATGGACAAGCCGAAGCAGCAAACAAGGTAATTGTGGAAGGCCTCAAAAAACATATGTTTGATGCAGGAAAAAGCTAGGTTCCACAGCTCTACTATGTTCTCTGGGGATACAGAACAACTACCTAAACTGCAACAGGGGAAACCCCTTTTCGACTAAAGTATGGCTGCGAAGCTATGATCCCAGTAAAAATCGGAGAACCTTTTTGGAGGAAGATAAATAGCAGCGAGCACGGCGAGAAGCAGAACAATAATTTACTCACTGCCGAATTAGATCTTGCTGACGAAGTTCGGGTTGCGGCCCATTGACGGGATATGATAGCCAAGCGACACATGGCAGTCCGGTACAACAAAAAAGTGAGGCCAAGAATCTTTGAAAAGAATGATCTGGTACTCAGACGAGCGGATGTCGGAAATAAAAACGCCAAAGATGGAAAGCTAGCTGTAAATTGGAAAGGGCCTTACCGAGTTAGAGAAAAACTCGGAAAAGGAGCTTATATCTTGGAGACAGTCGAAGGCAAAGAAGTTAAGCGGACCTGGAATGCAGATAAGCTGAAGGCATACTACAGCTAAATCTGCACTCCACTGCTTCAATATTTCAAAGTTTCAATTTGATTTAAGTTCTT